>NC_050579.1:152365024-152665024 GCF_011100635.1 Trichosurus vulpecula | reverse complement strand
TTTGAATACATTTATTTGTCATGAGAAAATTTCTATTTAGATGGGGGATGGGAAAAGTAGTGGATAGTGATGTCAAACAATGATGAAAAGAGTCTCCTTAAACATTTTAAAATGAACAGAAGAATTAAGATTGAAATTCAATAAGGGAAATAGACATGCAGGGTATAGTTTTTTTAATATTAAGATAAATATATTTTAAAGAAAAATTGTATATAATAGAGTGATTTCATACATAACCCACTTTTCTGTTTTTATACTTGACAGTTCATCTTTTACATTAGAGATCATAAGAAAAAGAATTTTTTTCTCTTTTATTACTGAAACTTAAAGATACAATAAGAAAAGAAAAACATTATAAGCTTAAATATTGAAAACTAAATACAAAATAAGGGGAAAAAAGCAATGTCATATGCACAGCAGAATGTAAGAGAGAATTAAAAATATATAGCAATAAATTTCCATTTGAAGAAAGCCTACATAATAAATACTACTCATTGTGTTGGCAGCTCTCCATCTTTTCTTTCCTTCTTTTGTAGTTTTGTAGTGTGGTTATATGTGCTTCATTATGCAAAACACTTTCATAATAGTCACGTTGTGAAAGAATACCTACATTTCCATCCATCCTATCCCTATCCCCATTTATTCTATTTTCTCCTTTGACCCTGTCCCTTTTCAAAAGTTTTTGCTTCTGACTATCCACTCCCTCAATCTGCCCTCCCTTCTGTCATCAGCCCCTCTCCTATCCCCTTCCCCCCTATTTCCTTTAGGGTAAGGTACCCAATTGAGTGTGTACATTATACCCTCCTCAAGCCAAATCCAATGAGAGTAAGGTTCACTCATTCCCTTTCACCTCCCCCCCCTTCTCTTCCATTATAACAGCTTTTTCTTGCCTCATTTATGTGAGATAATTTACCCCATTCTATGTCTCCATCTCTTCTCCTCCCAATATATTCCTCTCTCAGTCCTAATTTTATTTTCTAGATGTCATCCCCTCACATTCACCTCACCCTATGCTATTCTTTTCAACTACCCTAATAGTGAGAAAGATCTCATGAGTTACAAATATCATCTTTCCATGTAGGAATGTAAACGGTTCAACTTTAATAAGTCCCTTATGATTTCTCTTTCCTGTTTATCTTTTCATGCTTCTCTTGGTTTTTGTATTTGAAAGCCAAATTTTATCTTCAGATCTGGTCTTTTCATCAAGAATGCTTGAAAGTCCTCTATTTCATTGAATAGCCATTTTATCCCCTAAAGTATTACACTCATTTTTGCTGGGTAGGTGATTGTTGGCTTTAATCCTAGTTCCTTTGACCTCCAAAACATCATATTCCTAGCCCTCTAACCCCTTAATATAGAAGCTGCTGGATCTTGTGTTATCCTGATTGTGTTTCCACAATATTTTAATTGTTTCTTTCTGGCTGCTTTCAATATTTTCTCCATGACCTGAAAACTCTGGAATTTGGCTACAATATTCCTAGGAGTTTTGGGGACATTTTTCAAGATGCAATGGGTAGATTCTTCCAATTTTAATTTTACCATCTGGTACTAGAATATCAGGATAGTTTTCCTTGATAATTTCTTGAAAGATGATGTCTAGGCTCTTTTTTTGTCATGGCTTTCAGGTAATCCAATTTTTAAATTATCTCTCCTGGATCTATTTCCATGCCAGTGTTTTTTCCAATGTGATATTTCACATTGTCTTCCATTTTTCATTCTTTTTGTTCTGTTTTATTATTTCTTGATTTCTCACAAAAGCGTTAGTTTCCATTTGCTCCATTCTAAGTTTTAAGCACTTATTTTCTCCAGTGAACTTTTGGACCTCCTTTTCCATTTGGCCAATTCTTCTTTTTAAGGCATGCTTCTCCTCATTGGCTTTTTGAATGTATTTTGCCTTTGGGTTTGTCTATTTTTAAGGTGTTATTTTCTTCAGTATTTTTGGCATCTCCCTTAGCAAGCTATTTACTTGTTTTTCATGGTTTTATTGCATCAGTCTCATTTCTTTCCTCAATTTTTCCTCTACTTCTCTTGCTTGGTTTTCAAAATCCTTTGTGAGCTCTTCCATGGCTGTGACCAATTCATATTTGTGGAGGCTTTTGATTTAGGGTCTCTGACTTTGTTGTCTTCTTCTGGTTGTATGTTTTAACCCTTTTTGTCACCAAAGTAAAAGTATTTTTATGCTGTCTGCTCAATTGCTCAGCCAATTACCTGACTTTTGAGCTCTTTGTCAGGGTATTATTCTGCTTCCAGAGTGGAGAGTTCTCTGTCCTAAGTTTCAGGGGTTTGGAGCAGTTGTTTTCAGAGCTACGTCTTGGCACCTGTAAATTTTTGGTTCTTTCATGGTGTTATGATCAAAGGAGAGGTGTTTACTTTACTCCTGGCCTCTGCTGTGGGCTATGAGTGACCTCAAGCACTCTTTTCTCCCTTGGAACTGCTAGCAGGACTCCTTCTCCACAACCACCATAAGCTCTTTCCCACCAGCACTCCTTACACTAGGACTGCCACCCAGGACTGTGACCCAGATCCAAGCAGGGCAAAGCAAGAGAATCTTGCCTCAGCACCAGCAAAGAGATATCTGCATTTGCACTCTCATTGGCCACTTGATCCCCCCACTGTCTGTGGGCCTGGATCTCTGGCAGCAGCCTCTGTTGCTGCCACTGCTGCTGCAACCACTTCAGTCACCCTGGGGCTGGGGCCCAACTGCTCTTCTCTCACTCTGGTCCAACAGATTGTTCCCGCTGACTTGCTAAGTTGTCTTCAGCATTTGTGGGTTGAGAAGTCTGGAAACCATCACAACTGTCAGTGATTTGGTGCCCTGATGCCTGCTTGGCCCAGTCTGCTCTAGCCTAGGTGATGCTTCTCACAGCAGTCGGCAATAGAAATTCCCATCCACCTTCCAGGCTGTCTCGGGCTGGAGACTTGTTTCACTCTTTCGTTGTGTGGGTTCTGTAGCTCTATAATTTGTTTAGAGTCATTTTTTACATTAATATGGAGACATTTGGGGAAGAGCTCAAGCAAGTCCCTGCTTTTACTCCACCATCTTGGCTCCACCCCACCTCCAAAAAAAAAAAAATGTAAAAGGAGGAAAAAACAATATAAAGGAAAAGTTTGAACTAAGGCAGAAAGAAAGGGGAAGATTTATGGAGGAGAATTCTGAGGCTGGGAGTAATGTATCAAGGGCACAGGTGGAGAAGTTAGGTTTAGCCAAAAAGGAGAACCGTATCTTCCTCAGAGGAAAGGGAAGAAATAGGCCACATGGAAAGAGTAAGTCACAGAAAAATTTTGAGGAAAAGGAAAAGAGAGCTGAGTTATTTCATTTTAGATGGCCTGCTCTTTTCAATAAAGTATGAGAGTTCACCTCTGACCTAGTCAGAAAAAGAGATGGGATTGGCAGCTTAATGAGAGAAGACAAGGTCCTCACAGGGTTCTCTTAGTCAGGGTTATGAAATGAGACAGAAAATTCAGTAAGAATTAAGTGAAAGGATTGCTAAGCTGTAACAAGGGTCTCACAGCAGTTATACAGGATATACTTATAATGTCCCATATCAGAGCTTTGTGATGCTCTCCATTTAGTGTTGCTGGAGAAGGATTTTGGAAGTTACTGGGGTTGACAGGGTAAAGATCAGAATGTCAAAAGTGTATGGATTTCTAGAAAGGGAGTGAATACATTGTTCTACTGGCTGACCATAGGTGGGGTCCAGGTTGGCCCTTTTCAACTGAAATTTGAAAAAAAATAAACACATACACATACACGCAATACTTACGTGTGTGTTTACGTATATATGTGCATATATGTATACATGTGCATATATTTGTGTGTATGTACATGTGTAAACATACATATATGTATACAATATACATTCATACCATATATACATACATATATTTACATAGATATGTGTGTGTATATATTTTTTTCCTCTCCCAATTTTCTTTTCTTGAAACCATTTGGTCTAAAATTCACTTTTATTTCCAGTGTTCCTTTAGATTTTACATAGGTGATTGTTCTCTCCATTCCTTGGATTTTTCAAATGGGTAGATAGTAATTTTTTTTCATTCTCTTCCTTTTTAATAATGGAGATAAACTCCATTTTCTCATGCTGACTCCTCCACAAGGAGCCATGTCTTTCTCCATATAATTGACTCCAGGCCCATTACAAACCATAATCTCAAGACAGTTTCTTTGCCTTGCCCTATGACCCTTCCTCCTCACCTCCTGTTACTAATTAAAACCATCATATCCTGCTTCCTGGGGCTCCTTGTGCCCTGTGCTTGGTTTATTCACTCTAAAGTTTAGCCTTTGTTATTCCCTTTCTCTAACACATGAGCATAGGATAATACCATTACAACATACATTTCTTGTGTAAGTTACACTTGCCTGCAAATCTGAGGTTACTGCAAAAGAAATAGGGAGTAAACAAGTTCACAAACTGAGATACTGAAGGTCCATAACCTTTGTGAAATATGACACTCAAAGCAAAGAAGATTCAGTTAGCTCTTGGCTGAACATTAATGAGCAGAGGATTCCTGTGCCTGCCAAAATTAAGGATTTTTGTCTTGTTTTATTTTGTCGAAGAAGATGTAATAGAACCACATACAAACCTAGGGAATGCAGGACTCACACATGTACAAACCCAAACTGCACATTAACTCACATTGTATCTTCAGATTTTCTTTAGTTCATAGAGGGATCATAGATTGACAATAGAAGAGAGCTTAGAGGTTGGCTGGTCCAGTGTCCTCATTTTGTACGTTAGAAAACTGAGGACCAGAAAATGCCATGTCAAAGGTGTAAAGATTTCTTTACACCTTTAGTGATATGTTCAACCACATGGATTAAATGTGAATTCAGGTCCCTTATATCAAGTCAGCACCATTTCCACTGTACCACTATACCTCTGTTTTTTTTTTTTATTTTTAGTTTACAACAGTCAGTTCTACATAATTTTGAGTTCCAGATTTTCTTCCCTCCCTCACCCCCTCCCTCTCCAAGACAGCATGGAATCCCATATATCTTCCACCTATAACTTCACATTGAATTAATTTACACACTAGTCAAGTTGTGGAGAAGAATTATGACCAATAGAATGAATCATGAGAAAGAAGAAACAGAACCAAAAAAAAAACAAAAACAAAAGAGAGAAAAAAAGGGGAAAAAAGGGCGAGCATAAAGTGTGCCTCAATCTGCATTCATACTTCATAGTTCTTTCTCTGGATGTAGATAGCATTCTCCATCATGAGTCCTTTGGAGTTGTCTTTGCACCTTGTGTTGCTGAGAAGAGCAAATTCTGTCAGGGTTAGATCTCACAGAATCCATATATCTGTGATTGTGTATAATGTTCTCCTGGCTCTGCTCTGCTCACTCAGCATTATGCCGTATAGATTTTTCCAGGTTGTTATGAAGTCCGTATCATCTCCATTTCTTATAGCACAATAGTGTTCCATTGCCTTCATATACCACAGCTTGTTCAGCCATTCCCCAATTGATGGGAATCCCTTTGATTTCCAATTCTTAGCTATCAGAAAAAGAGCTAGTATAAATAATTTTGTGCCTATGGATCCTTTTCCCATTTGTGTGATCTCTTTGGGGTACAACCCTAGAAGTGGTATTGCTGGGTCAAAGGGTATGAACATTTTTATAGCCCTTTGGGCATAGTTCCAAATTGCTCTCCAGAATGGCTGGATAATGCAGAATCAAATCCCCAAAGAGGCATCACCTCAATATATGGAAAAAAAATAAAAGGAAAAATATAGTTAATTAGCCAGTTATTTGGTATGCTTTGGCTAGAGATATGGAGTTAGGGAGCCAGTGTGAAATAGATGAAAATATGTTGGAGTCAGAAGTTCTTGGTTCAAATGTCTGCTTTCTCACTTACTACATGTATGACCTGTACATGTTATTTAACTTCTCTCAAGCTAGTTTCCTCAGCTTTATAATAAAGGGTTTAGAATAAATAAATTAAAATCTCATCTAGTCCTTAATGTGTGACACTCTAATCTCAGATCCTAAGTGCTTTCTAAGTACACTTAGTCCACCTGCTACCTAAACAAGTGATTTTCTAGCCTCCACTGAAGGGTTTCTAGTAAATTAACTCACATGACAATTTAGACCCTCCACAATCTGATCCTAGAGTACCTTTACAATATTGTTTGAGAACTCTACACTCTAGTGAAACTGTTTCAATTATATTTACTAAACCAAACTGTTCTGCTATTTATGGTGAAAGAGTTGACAGGGTTTTTGAAAAAAATGTGTGGCTTACTATAAAAATGTACATACCCTATGACTCATCAATACCACTTCTAGGGCTGTATCCCAAAGACATCATAAAAATGAAGAAAGGACCCACATGAACAAAAATATTTATAGGAGTTCTTTTTGTGGTAGCAAAGAAGTGGAAATTGAGGAGGATTCCCATTAATTGAGGAATGGCTGAACAAGTCATATGTGAATGTAATGGAATACTATTGTGATATAAGAAATGATGAACAGGCAGACTTCAGAAAAACCTGGAAAGACTTATATGAACTGATTCTCAGCAATGCAAGGACCTAAAACAAATCCAAAGGACTCATGATGCAAAGCTCCATCTATATCCAGAGAAAGAACCATGGAGTAGGAATGCAGAGTAAAGCAGACTATTTTCTTTTTTTGTTTTTTGCTTTGTTTTGTGCTGTTTTTCTTACTCCTGGTTTCTTCCATTCATTATAATTCTTCTATACAACATGACTAATGTGAAAATATGTTTAATAGGAATGCATGTGTAGAGCCCATAGCAGATTGCATGCTGTCCTGAGGAGGGAGGGAGCAAGGAGGAGGAGAAAATTTTAAACTTATGGAAGTGAATGTGGAAAACTACAAATAAATCAATTTAAAAAAAATAAAAAAATGTATGCCTGAAAGTCAGCTTGGCATAATCAGTAGTACTATCTTTGGAGACAGAAGACCTGGGTTCAAGTGTTGCCTTTGAAAACATGCTAATTATATGACTCATGATGTCTTTTAAATTATCTCAGTTCCTCAGTCAATTCTCTGAGATTATAAATTGCAAATAAAGTGCTGGTACATAGAGGATGTTTTCATTTTGAAGATCTCCTTATACAAATGAAATAAGAGGTTCTTCTTTCCTTTCTCCTCAAAACTATAGAATCATAAAATTTAAAAAGTTGGAAAAGACCTCAGAGGTTATCTAATTCAAATATATGCATGAGTATTTTCACCCACCACCCCAATTAATGTAAATCAGAGAAGGTCTAGAAACCTTGATTGAACCAACCAAAGACATAATCTTAGGTATGAACAAGTTCACACCTTCTTAACCAATTTGAAAGAATAAAAGTACTTTTGAACTGTTGCATGAAAAGCAGATAGAACCATACAGGAGATATTCTGTGATTGATTAAGATCAAGTCATGCCTTTTGGGCCACATATAAAAGCTTTGATCTACTTGGGAAATGCTCTGTCTAGTGAGAAAGGAAGCTGAGGATTCTAGATCCCCGAAAGGGAATTTCTCTCTCTCTCTCTCTCTCTCTCTCTCTCTCTCTCTCTCTCTCTCTCTCTCTCTCTCTCCTTTTCTCTTCTCTTCCTAATTGGTCATGTTAACAGAGAGATTAAAGAAGTGAGAGGTACATCTAGGTGGGAGAAGAGAGAGACATACCAAAAGCAAGCAAAGAGTTTCCTAAGAAAAGGCAACCAGCCATCAAGAGATGGAATTGATGAAGTTATAATGTTATAGAACTCAAAAAATCTCAAAACATGGAGGTCACAATGAAGTAGGCAGTAGTGTCAACCAGGGCTGTTAAGAATCAAGAGTAGCTAATGGTTTGATTGTAGTGTGTTCGTTGGCAGATGAAAGACACACTTTGGAGAGAGAGCTTGAGAACTTTAAAGGGCAGCAACATTCTGAGTCCAAAAGAGAAATACACTCAAGGTGAATTTCAAAAGGACTCCATAAAGGGAGAAATGTACATCTCATAAACAGCAGCTGTGAATTAGCTCTTTACAACATAAGTTCCTTTCATGTGTTTCTCACTACTATTTTACTGTTAGTTGGAGCCTACTCCCCCTTCCCTTGTGTGTGCAAGTGGAGTGTGCTTCTATTTGGAAGGAGTGTTTCTATAACAACTCTCCTTGATATACCTGCCTAGTATTTCCCTTTCCAAAAAAGATCATTGAGGCTACTAGCTGATAATCAATAGAAAACACACTGTAGGATGTCATGAGCTGCAATACTAAAAAGTACCAGCCCCTCAGGGTCATCCTTAGAATTCTGAGGGAGATTAGTAGTAACATCTATGTTCTGGAAATCTCACTTGCCAACATAAGGGGGAGTTAGGAAAGTTGTTCTAGAATGGGTGTTACAAAAGTCTTACCTGAAACATCAATTCCTTCTCCTGACAAGTGAGTATCCATTTTATCTAAGGACATCCCTTCCATTAGTGCATAACTCTAAAAGAAATTCTTCAAATGGAGTCAAAATCAAGCTGCCCCTTTTCCCCCCTATCAGATAGAAATAAAGAAAAAAAGGCTGAAGCTAAAAAGTAAAATCAACTCGTAGTTATTTCTTATTTATTTTTATTTTATTTTTTTATTTTTTTAATTTAAATTTATTTATTTAATTTAACATATTTGGTTTTCAGCATTGATTTTCACAACAGTTTGAATTACAAATTTTCTCCCCATTTCTACCCTCCCCCCCACACCAAGATGGCATATATTCTGGTTGCCCTGTTCGCCAGTCAGCCCTCCCCTCTATCACTCCCGTCCCCTCTCATCCCCTTTTCCCTTCCTTTCTTGTAGGGCAAGATAAATTTCTACACCCCATTGCCTGTGTATCTTATTTTATAGTTGCATGCAAAAACTTTTTTTTTGAACATCTGCTTTTAACACTTTGAGTTCCAAACTCTCTCCCCTCTTCCCTTTGCACCCACCCTCCCTAAGAAGTCAAGCAATTCAACCTAGGTCACACATGTATCATTATGTGTAACCCTTCCACAATACTCATGTTGTGAAAGGCTAACTACATTTTGCTCCTTCCCAACCCATCGCACTTTATTGAATTTTCTCCCTTGACCCTGTCCCCTTTCCAAAGTGTTTGTTTTGATTACCTCCACCCCCATCTGCCCTCCCCTCAATCATCCCCCCCCTTTTATTTTTTTTTATCTTCCTCCCTCTTCTTTCCTGTGGGGTAAGATACCCAACTGAGTATGTGTGGTATTCCCCCTCAGGCCAAATCTGATGAGAGCAAGGTTCACTCATTCCCCCCCTCACCTGCCCTCTCCCCTCCTCCCACAGAACTGCTTCTTCTTGCCACCTTTATGCGAGATAATCCACCCCATTCTATCTCTCCCTATCTCCCTCTCTCAGTATGTTGCTCTCTCATCCCTTTATTTCATTTTATTTGTTTTAGATATCTTCCCTTCATCTTCAACTCACCCTGTGTCTGCTCCCTCTCTTTTACATATATATATATATATATACATATATAAACACACACACATATATATATATACACATACATACACATACATATACACATAGATATATACATACATCCACATTCACTTATATATATACATAAACATATATATATATATATATATATATGCATATTCCCTTCAACTACCCTAATACTGAGGTCTCATGAATCATACACATCATCTTTCCATGTAGGAATGTAAACAAAACAGTTCAACTTTAGTAAGTCCCTGCAATTTCCGTTTCTTGATTACCTTTCATGCTTCTCTTGATTCTTTGTGTTTGAAAAGTCAAATTTTCTATTCAGTTCTGGTCTTTTCACTGAGAAAGCTTGAAAGTCCTCTATTTTATTGAAAATCCATATTTTGCCTTGGAGCATGATACCCAGTTTTGCTAGGTAGGTGTTCTAGGTTTTAATCCTAGCTCCATTGACCTCCAGAATATTGCATCCAAAGCCCTTCAATCTCTTAATGTAGAAGCTGCCAGATGTTGGGTTATTCTGATTGGGTTTCCACAATACTCAAATTGTTTCTTTCTGGCTGCTTGCAGTATTTTCTCCTTGATCTGGAGCTCTGGAATTTGGTGACAATATTCCTAGGAGATTTCTTTTTGGGATCTATTTGAGGAGGTGATCGATGGATTCTTTCAATTTCTATTTTGCCCTGTGGCTCTAGAATATCAGGGCAGTTCTCCTTGATAATTTCTTGAAAGATGATATCTAGGCTCTTTTTTTGACCATGACTTTGAGGTAGTCCAATAATTTTTAAATTATCTCTCCTGGATCTATTTTCCAGGTCAGTGGTTTTTCCAAGGAGATATTTCACATTGTCTTCCATTTTTTTCATTCCTTTGGTTCTGTTTTATAATATCCTGATTTCTCATAAAGTCACTAGCTTCCACTTGCTCCAATCTAATTTTTAAAGTAGTATTTTCTTCAGAGGTCTTTTGGACCTCCTTTCCATTTGGCTAATTCTGCCTTTCAAGGCATTCTTCTCCTCATTGGCTTTTTGGAGCTCTTTTGCCATTTGAATTAGTCTGTTTTTTAAGGTGTTGTTTTCTTCAGTGTATTTTCAGTATTTTTTTTGGGTCTCCTTAGCAAGTCATTGACTTGTTTTTCATGGTTTTCTCGCATCCTTCTCATTTCTCTTCCCAATTTTTCCTCTACTTCTCTAACTTGCTTTTCCAAATCCTTTTTGAGTTCTTCTATGGCCTGGGGCCAGTTCATGTTTTCTTGGAGGCTTTGGTTGTAGGCTCTATGACTTTGTTGTCTTCTTTAGGCTGTATGTTTTGGTCTTCTTTGTCAGCAAAGTAAGAATCCAAAGTCTGAGACTGAATCTGGGCGTGTTTCGCTGCCTGGCCATATTCCCAACCAACTAACTTGACCCTTGAGTTTTTTAGTGGGGTATGACTGCTTGTAGACTAACGAGTTCTATGTTCGACGTTTGGGGGGTAGGTGCCAGCTCTGTCAGACCCGCACTACTCCTTCCCCAAGAACCCCCAGCCCGGGATGGGCTTAGATCTTCAGCAGGCTGTGCACCCCTGCTCTGATCCACCACTTAATTCCTCCCACCAGGTGGGCCTGGGGCCAGAAGCAGCAGCAACTGTAGCTGCCCCACCTCCGCTGCCCCCGGGGCTGGAAGCTGAACCAAACTCCTTCCACTCCCACAGCTTTTCCCACTAACCTTCTCCACAGTCTTTGGTGTTTGTGGGTCGAGGGGTCTGGTAACTGCTGCAGCTCACATATTTAGGGCGCTAGGGGCTCCATCCACCCGACTCCAAGTTTGGTTGTTCCACGCTGCTCAGGCTGGGCTCTGCTCCACTCCATTCCCAGCACCCAGCTCCCAGCTCCGTGTGGAATAGAACCTCACCCAGAGACCATCCAGGCTCTCCTGGGCTGGAGCCCTGCTTCCCTCTGCTGTTCTGTGGGTTCTGCCATTCTAGAATTGGTTCAGAGCCAATTTTGTATAGGTTTTTGGAGGGGCTCGGTACGGAGCTCACTCTAGTCCCTGTTTACCAGCCACCATCTTGGCTCTGCCCCCTTGGGTGATTCACCTCGTAGTTATTTCTGATCATGTAACCAAACACGAATGAAACTTTAGTCATCATAAAGCACTGATTTCCATATGTGTATTTCCTGTCTCCAAGTCCTGCAACGATCTCCCACTTCTCACTGAAGTAAGTCCAAATTCCTTAACACAGCATCTATGTTTGCTTTTCATTCTCTATCATGTTTTCTTATTGATAAAAACACACTGCAGATATTTCCGTTTTATTATGTACCAACTTCCATAAGAGTATGGTACAGAATTTCATAAGTTGGCTTGCATTTCTCCATAACTTGAGCTTTGTAACTATCAAAATTTGGGTTTGGAATTGCTCTAGAACAGAACAGGTCAGACTGGGACTCAATGCGTAGATGGACCTACAGGTAGGTAAAAAATGGTTTCAGGAGCTCTTGGGACCAGGCAGGTAGTGGGCACAATGGAAATACAACATCTCAGTGATGGCAACAGCAGCAGCAGGAAACTAACAAACAGGGCAGCAAGAGGGAACCAAGGCAAAAAGCTCAGATCTCCTTCAAAGTAGAGAGAAAACAGAAGGCTGAGGGATGGGGGAGAGACAAGATGAGAATTTGTTTTACTAAAACTGCCTTACAAGTCACAGAGAGCAAGGCCATATCCTAATTATAGGAAAAGTGGGAACAAAGTCAGAGTGGTAAGAACTGGATCTCCAACAAGTCTAAGTTGATGTTTTGAATTATTGGCATGGAACCCCTGACCAGAAACAAAACTGATAGTTTCCTGAACTTAGGGGTCAAGTTTAGAGAGATTAAGGGACAAAATTCCGTTGCAAATCATTTCACTGTCCATTTTACCCAAAAGGCAGCCCCTAGATACCTGAATACCCACCCCACCATTCCTATACAGTGTTCCTTTTTTCTTCCTTTCCTTTGAAAATTCTTTAGAAGTGTTATTAGATTTACCTTATAAAGTTTCCGTATTGTTAATATGTTCAAGAAATAATGCAATCCACATATCGCCTTTAAGACGCTTTCCTTTTCATTTAAGATTAAGCCTTTGGTGAATTGTTATAGTAGCCCTTCACAAATATGTTGTCTCCTCTAAGAGAACATAAGTACCTTGAGACACTTTTGTATCCCAAGGGCCTATTTACTACTGTTGATCGACTAAGCATGTTTTGTGTATGCAATGAAGAATGATGTTACTTGAGGAATGTGAAAGGACTTTCTTCCCTCTCTTAGGTAAAATATATAATATATTTTCCATCCAGGCTTTTCTTTACACTCTCTCTCTCTCCTCTCTTCTCTCTCTCTCTCTCTCTCTCTGTGCGTGTGTGTGTGTGTGTGTGTGTGTGTGTGAGTATGTCTGTGCGTCTGTCTATTTAATCCCACTGTGTAAGTTCTAGTCTTTACGAGTTGCCTGGGGCAATGAAAAGTCAAGGGGGTTGCCCATGATCACGCTGCTAATCTATGTCAGAGGCAAGGACTTGAGTCTTGACTCCACAGTCAGCTCTGAATCTATTGTGCCACATCACCTCCTTTATGTGTGATGCTAATGGAAAAATCAAAAGCAATGATCAGGGGATTTTATCAGGAAAGCCCCTTTTTGACATCCAGGTATCACTAGAGAGGTGGCATGGTGTCTAATACTTTCTATTATCTATGTATGAGTATGCACATCTCTACAACATTCTTTTTGGTTTTGGTAATGTTGTCTCCATTTTCTTCCAAACATCTCTGGGATTGAGAACACAGAAAATCCCCTTCAGTCATGATTGGCAGCCAGTGATTATTTCCCTGGAACATACCTCACCTAGTCCCTATAGACAGCCCCCTAATTTCTTAGAACTGCTTATGCCTCTCCTGCTGTATCAGATTCTGGCCCCAAAGCCCTTCATGTGAACTATAAAAGACCCACAGAGATCTGTAGGCCACACACTGAGCAGAAGAAATTCCATTACATGTGGCAAAGAATCCTTACAGGATGAATGATGTTTGCTTCAGAAAATGTCAGTGAATATCACACTGCCCGGCATGATTATCACAACTATCAGATGTGTAAGATTCTCATGTTTTTTCAACATGACTTTAAAAAACAGGAAGAAGAGACCAGTTGACTACATTTAAGCTGATATTACCGATTTCCTTGGGCAGTCATCATAAAGCACTTTTATAGGAGAAGGGGGTACTTTTAAAAGTCACATAAGGAAGGATTCCAGTCCTGGGTACATGGGACGTGAAACTTAATGGAACTTCTAACTGCATATTAAATTTGAAGTCATACTTGCAGTGGTTCTAATTAAAATCTTCTCTCTCAATCATAAAATGGGCATCTTCTTGATCAAGGAGTGGATTGGATCAGTAAGGGATAGTTATTGCTTTCTCCTTCTTACTTAACTGAAATATAACTGAATTTTTAAAATAGAATTATCCCTTAAAGAATGTAATTGATTTTTTTACAGATTTTTTTGACAGAATGAGACTGCTTTCAGAGTGAGTTTTTTTTTACCTTGGGACATCAAGAGTCCCTTTTCCCTATTTACCTTGGCAGACATAAATAGTATCATAAGTTAAACAGAATGGAACCTGAGTTACTCATACAGAAAATCAGGCTAGATTTTCTCCTTCCAACTTTAGCCTCCAACTCTCCCCCCCACCCCTACCCCCCAAAAAACATCTTATTCTCAGGGTCAGCAAATAATCAATCTATTCCTACAATGCTATTATAATTTGCTTTAGCTTGAATCCAAGTGCTCCAGGAGAGAGGAGTGATCCATCCTTGGCCTTAGTGGAACACTACATTGCTCTCTCCATCCCACTCTACTGCACCTACTGAGAATTTCGTTAGCCAGAATATTAGCCCAACTTCGTTCTGGTTTTCCTCACCTTTCATTCGTTATGTCAAGGTCATGACTTTGTACTTGTTCTTTTGTGGCTAAGAACCATGAAGCCTCACCACAGTGGCATGTACAGAACTCTGATCATTTATACTGAGTGGAAAGTCTGCAATGAAGAATGAATGCTGATTCGATGTATCCACATTGTTTCCTTGGTGTTACAAAGTTTTATTTTTTTTCTTTTGCATTGCACAATTTGGAATGTGGAGTGGGAAGGAGTGAAAATAAGTGCTTGTAAATTGAAAAAAAATGATTTTTTAAAATTGGGAATTGGGGAGACCAAGGAAAAGAATAATTGATTCCACAGCTTTATTCATGTCATTGATGGTAAGGCATCTTTCATGTATAAGAGTTCTTGTACATTCCTTGGAAGTATCTGCTTTTATCTCATTTCTGACTTCCCCATTTCTACTTTCATGCCATTATCTATTAATATTGGAGAGTAAATTCCCTTAGTGAGTTTATTTTACACAAAAGATAGTCAATTTATTTGCAGATAGAATACATGGAAAGTTTATGACTGCAATATATTCAACATGACTGAGTAAAACATTTTCAAAGTGTTTGTTAGTCACTGTCCCTTCAATTTGAAAAGCAGAGACATTTAATACCTGTTTCAGTTTTCTTCTTTGCCATTACATCTTCATAGACTCAGTTAGACTTTTATGACCAATAAATTGCTACCAAAATTATCTGAAATAGATGTGCTGGCTGGAATAGTTAGCAATTAATTCTTATGGGATTCTGTTAAGATAACAGTATGAGGCAGTTTGAAATGAAATCTTTTAATAATGTGATGCCCTAGTCTGCAAAGGTAAGCCTCACCCTAAGTCTCCTTTTCCTAACAGAATTGGTTTCTGTTTATTTCTCCATGTGTCTATTCAGATTCAAAATCACAAATTCCATGTCATGACAGACATTCTTTGTCATGTAATAGAGAGAACCATTGCATTTCTGATTTCCAAATATGATATTGGCCATAGAAATATAAGATATGAAAGTTATAAGGCACTTTCCTTTGAGAACATCAAGTACAACTTAATCATTTTACAGAAGAAACAGAACAAAATAGAGTTTGGATGACTTGTCCAAAGTCATTTAAATAGTTAACAGAACAATTGAATTCAAATTCAGGACTCTGGGCTACAAATCCAGTGCTCATCTCCACAAATCATAATGTCTGTTCCCAAGCACATGTAAAGAACAGTGTTGGAATTGGAACCTGCATCCTACGCAGAAGCATAATTTCTTAACATTGGCAACTATCATGGTTATATACATAAAATATTGACCATATTGTTAAGAGTAGCTGCAGCTTTGTTTCAGTTCAGGAAAATGTAAGATCTCACTCTTTGTTCAACAAATATTTACTTTTAAAATGATTGACATTTTTCCCTCACATACATTTCCCAGAGTGATCCTCCTTCTCACCTTTATCAGAAAACAATCCTTAAAAAAGAGAAAACAAAAGAACCAAACAGTTCAACAAATCCAGAGCACTATGAGAACATCTCTCTCCTCAATCTCTCTCTTCTCTCTCTCTCTCCTCTCTCTCTCTCTCTCTCTCTCTCTTTTTCTTTCTCTCTCTTTTTCTTTCTCTCTCTCTCTTTGCAAAGGGATGGGAGGTTTCATAACGATGGTCTTGAAACATATCACTTCTAACATTATAGTATTGTTTCAGAATCATAGTTTGGCCAGCTAGGTGGTACAGTGGATAGAATACTGGACCTGAAGTCAGGAAGACTCATCTTCCTGAGTTCAAATCAGCCTCAGACACTTACTAGCTGTGTGACCCTGGGAAAGTCACTTAACCCTGTTTGCCTCGGTTTTCTCATCTATAAATGAGTTAGAGAAGGAAATGGCAAACCACTCCAGTAATTTTGCCAAGAAAACCCCAAATGCGGTCATAAAGAGTTAGACACAAATGGAAAATGATTGAACAATACAACCATAGTTCATCCCCACCCTTTATCTCTTTGCAAAGAAAGGAGAATGGTATGTTCCCATTGCTTACCCTGTGGGCATGCCTGATAATACAAACAAAACTCAAAAACATATATTTCCATATCAAAAGTCCAATTTGTTCATATATAATGGAGAACATAGCTTTCTAGTCATCAGAATATTTATATCCACTCTCTGTAACATCTTATTCTGGTTGTCAAAGTCCCTGAGAAACTACATAATGAGAAGGCATTGAATATGCAACAAGACAAAAAGGATATGGATTGTCTTGTCATTTAACCTATGTTAGACCTTAAAGAATTATCCCTTCTCCAGTATGATTCAGTTAAGACTTTGTAAAAATTGAGAGTTCTTTTATGACAAGCATTGTCTTAATTACACAGCACTAGATAAATATCAACAAATTCTTATTGTTAATCTTAGTATCCCGTATCATTTACCTAAATGTTTGTCCTTATAACATTGCCTCAGGATGGCCATTAACATTTCCCATATTACTTTTTATGTTACATTTTAAACTGATGCCTTCTTCCCCAGTTGAGTCATTTTGATAGCGGGTCAGTGCCACTCATTTTATTTTTATTCTCATGTATTTCTATTTCAGAGCGTGATGTTTTCTAATCTTGTCCCCAAATATGGGTCACACACTTATTTGGAACCTACAGAGTAACACTCACTGACTGTATTATTTATTTTTATAACCTGCCCTTGACTAGAGTTCATATATTAATTATCTTCTTCAATCCATAATTTTACACTTTCTTGACAGCCATTGAATTTTGTGGTAAGAAATCCTTGACTACAGTGAGCCAGTTTTAAAAAAGATGGTCACAGATGTAAATCTAAAACAATAAATGGGAGAAGTTGACATAATATAGCTGCCATCATATCATTCCATGAAGCAGTATTTGGTTTCTTCTTACATTGTACTATTTACAGAGAGAAAAATAGCACCATATACTAAGAGACTTTAGCAGTAATGGAAAGAAAAAAGTTTTTGCTGAAGAGCATAAGGAAATTTGTTATAAAAATGAGCTTCATTCAACCTGAGGAATTGTTTTCACAAGGACCATTGATTTTAGCTGGAGGTGCTTAAATGGTTGTTTTGTTATTTTCCTTATGTGAGTTATAGCAGAGATTCCTAGCCTTTTGTAAATGAAAGTGATGCTTGCTGAAACTTTAAAAATGATATTATGTGCTCAAATGAAACACTAAGTGGTAAACAAGTGGACACTGAGTCTGGCTCCTGAACATTAGAACCATAAGGGCAACCTCAGGTTGTCTTTATTACTATGACCCTCTAGCCAAATAATGTTGATAATAATAGTGTATTGGAGTTGTACCTGGTATCCATTTAGTGAGTTTATAGATTTGATGATGACTGTACATTCCAATACTCTTATTCAATTCCAAAAGGGAGTCCTTTGGTCTACCTGTGCAGCAATGCATAGAAATTACCATAGAAAAAAATGATAGTATAGAGACTTGCCCCAGTAACTTTTTTATCTGAACCACATAGGAAAAAGGTGAGGATAGTTTAACAACAATAATTAATAATAATAACAGTAATAGCTGACATCTATATAGCAATTCAAGGCTTGCAAAGTGCTTTACAGATGACACAAGCAAAGATCAGGAAGCCCAGTATCACACAGCTAGTAAGCATCAGAGGATAGATTTGAACTCAGAACTAATCCTGGCTCTAGCCTAGTATTGTAACCACACACACTCACATACATATGTATGTACATACATACATACATACATACATACATACTATAACATATTATATATATACACACACACACACATATATATAATATATAACTTGGTTCTAATCTCTAAGGCAGATGTACAAAATGGGGACCCGAATCCTAGTAATTCTGCACTTGGAAGGGTATTTACGAAATGTATTCTCCTTATGCCTCCAGTTAAAGCCCACTTCTCAGTTGTGCGCTTCAAAAGATTCCTCTCTTCTATGTGTCTCGCAACAAATAAAACATCCAGAAGTGTAAAGGCAAGGTCAAACACAGGTGTTTACAAGAAAAAAAATATTAAATCCTGCAAATGCATTTAAAAAAATACAAATGGAAGTAAGGCTGGGGCAGAGGAGGGCCTACCTCTTGTTCTCATCTCAGGTAGCTTATTTCTCTAGGTGGTCCTGCTACTAGGGGAAGTGCCCATGAAAAAACTTACACACAGTCACATATGCTTCCAGTTCATGGTATTAAAGAATGGAACTGCAGAAATGTGTCTTCTCTCCTTATTCTCCTATAAGTCTCCAAATGTCCACCATCTGGGCATTAAAAAATATCTTCCCCTTCCTTGTCCAAGAGCTGATCTGACATTAGTTACAAAACTGGGAAGAACTACAAATCCAAGGAATTTTGTGGCCAAACAATGCCTTGCCAGTGTTGTTTCAACATAAATATTTATTACTCTATACCTGCTATGTCATGGAAGAAGGAACTCCTGGTATAGAGACATAATAACTGCTTTTAAGTATTTGAAAAGTCATCTTGTGTGAGAGGGATAAGTCTTGCCCTTCTTCAACCACAAAAAGTCACAATTAATGTCAAAAGGAGGAAACCGCAAATAGACAGATTTAAGGTGAATAACAGGAAGGATGCCGTAACAATGAGTATGTCACAAACTGAACTGGGTAAGTTTGAGGAGGTAGTGGGCCAGCTCATTGGAGGTTTTTAAGAGGAAGCTTCATGTCAAGTTGTGGTTGGTATTGAGAAGTAATTAGGTGAATTTGGATTCAGTGAACCCATTCAACTGACTAAATAGCTCCCCTCTCATGTTTATGGGTTTTTATGATCTGTCAATTAATTTCTGTCTCATAGAAGCAGCAAGATCAGGGCTAGTCATTTTATAAATAATTATATTTTTCACTTACTTTTACCCATTGTCCTAATAGTTAGGTGGTCAGCTGAAAAATAAAACTGGTTGGTATGTCTATAGACAGTTCTTGGTCACATGCAAAATACCCACACATTTACACACATTAAAACACACACACATACACACCTAACATATAAACACACACAGAGTTTATTAATTTTCTTGACTCTCTTTCCATTATCCCTTGATTTCTATGAGGATGGGATAAGTTTAAACACCACAGAAGTCCTTCCAAATGGTTCTCAAATTAAAGAAAATGATAATATAGGGCATCCCAAAATCTTAATGAGGTTTTAATTATCAAAACATATTTATCTATCAATTCATCTTTTAGCAAGTCTCTTTTGTACTTTTAAAAAAACCTTATGACATAAACTGTGGAAATATTAATGTTCCCTTCTGATGAGAAAAGTAAATAGAAGATGAATAATATTATAACAAGGACAATAATACCAATTAGATAGCGCCATAAGGTTTGCAAAATATGTTATATGTATTATCCCATTTGATCCACATGTCACCCTGTAGGTTGTATTATTTATTCATTTTTACAGATGAAGAACTGTGACTGAGAGCATAAGTGATTTTGTTCAGATAATATTTGAGCAGCTACTAATGTCTGTGACAGGAAAACGAACTCTGGGTTTCTGGACTCCAAACACAGAGGTCTAGCCACCGCTCTGGGCCAATGTCCAGTGGACACAGGATCATTGACATGGCCAAACCATAAGTTCTTGATGGTGCCAAGCGTATATTAGTCAGAAAAGCCAAGCTACTTTCTCATAAGAAAGCTTACTTTTTGTGCACATGAAGAACACTGGCTATCATTCTATTTTGGGGGCGAGGGGGTGAGACCATTGGGGTTCAGTGATTTTGCTCTGTTTCACAAAACTAGCAGTGTCTGAGGCCAATTTTGAACTCAAGTCCTCCTGACTCTGGGGCCCATGCTCTATACACTGCACCACCTAGCTGCCCTTCATCATTTTCATAATTCCTGTGTTTTCTTTCGTTTGTTGATCCAGTATAACTTGAGGGACAGGTGTCAGGTTCTGTTCTTTTGGAAAACTTTGTCCTCTTTGCAACTTATTTTTTAAGCACAGTAAACTGTCTCCATTTCCAAGAATACGACTTGATGAATGACGACCATTTATAATAATTGATTAAATGTCCCCAATGTGCCAGTACCACGCTTGTGCTGTGGCTATGAAGACAAAAAAGAAAAATAAAATGCTTCTGAAGGAGCCAATGTATATCAGTTGGAAAGGAGGGTGACACAAGCATGAATAATTAAATCATAATGATATGATTATATAGAACATAATTTTCATTGGTAGGGCATCACCTTATAAAGGAAATGGTCCTCTGAGCTGAGGAGCTAGAAGGAAAGCTGGGGATTTAAGAGGGAAGGACAGGAGGAAGTCCATTACAAACATGGGGAATGTATAGGTATTTCATGCTGTCCAAAAGCCAGTGATGAAATGTCATGTACAGAAGGCAGCAACTAGGCCTGTTTTATTGGAAAGTGGAATTAGTGAAGGATAACAACATGAAATAAGCCTAGAGAGCCAGGACAGAGCCAGATTGTAAAAGGGCTTTAAATGTCAAACTGATGAATTTGCATTTTGTTCTGGATGTAGGAGGAGTCACCAAAACTTCTTTAGCAAGGGAGTGAAAATGATCAGATCTGCTTGAGAAATTTCAATTTGACAACTGTGTGGGTTGATGCCAGAAGATGCTATTGGTGGAGAGGCTGTTTTTTTAATTAGTCCAGGTGAAAGGTCATGGAGGGCCTGAATTAAGTCAGGGCTCATGTCAGTGGAGAGAAGGAAATATATTGATAGATATTGTGGAGGTACAATTGACAAAATTTCACAACTGAATTGATATAGTGAGCAAGGGATTAAAAGAAGTCAATGATGATTCTCTAGTTGAAAATCTGGATAACTGGAATGGTTATTGTGCCCTCAACAAAGAATATAAAGTTAGCCAGAGGGGAGTAAAGATAATGGGGGAAAGATGGGTGTTTTTGAACATATTAAATCTGAGTTACCGATAGGGAGAAGCAGTGGAAAGAACACTGGCTCTGGAATCAGTAGACTTGGATTCAAATTCTACCTCTGATTTTTCCTATCTGTGTGATTGAACAAGTCACTTATTTCCTTGAGCTTCAATTTTCTGATCTATAAAATGACGTGATTGGACTAGACAGACTTTGTGGTCTCTTCCAGCTCTAAACTCAGATCTCCCTATGGAATATGTGGTTTCTTCCATATTCCAAATTCAGAGCACACAACCAGAAATGTCTAAGTGCTTTAAGATTCGAAGTATTTTCCATATTTGGTCCTCACAGTAACCTTATGAGGTAGGTGTTATTGCTATCATCCCTTTTACATATAGAGGAACTCTTAATTCAGCCCAGGATCACATAGATAGCTTCCAAGGAGAACTCAAATCCAATCTCGACTCCAAGTTCAGCCCTTCAATCACACTGCTGGACTGCCTTAAAAATCAGAAGCTCACCTAGAAATGTCTGGTTTTTGAAGTGTGGTTCATGAAGAAGCTTAAACAGTTGGCATTTGTTGTAACTTATGATTCATCCATGAATGCTTAATTAGTGGTAGGTTTGCATTCCCTAATTTTACATTTTGATGAGGACAGACTATGTAACTGAGGTAGCAAATCAAGCTTTCCAGTCTTCCCATCATACATTTCTGAAAAGCACATGTAAGATATTCAGGTTGCATTGCTTCAGCCTTTGTTTGTCTGTCAGTCATCACTGATCACATGCCCATATTATCTATGCTCCGCTCACGGGATTGTCCTACTTCTATTTGTATCATAACATATGTTTGTGTATTAAATCTGAGAGCAATGACAATCAACACCAGGTGAGTCTGTTCACATTCTGTGGCCTTCTGATTCTCAGAAGCCACATTAGGGACAAAAAGGAAGCCAAAAGGAACCATAATGTCTGGCAGTTGGTGAGCACCATAGAGTCAAGGGACTGTATAAATATGCCTATTTCCCTTCCCCAAGTTCCTTTTGCCTGACAGCCACAATCTATTAATTTATGAGCCAGATCTGCAGTCTCTATTCAAGTTGGCTTTGTGGTGGTCACTTACACAGAACAACTGGTACTAAAACACTTATTAATAATAATTCTTTAATCTTTGAATGCGAAGGCTTATAGAGTGGTTAGCCAGAGTTGTAAATACTAGAGGGCTCTTGAGACCCCTCGCAAAAAAAGATTAAAACTGAGTTCCATTTGAAAAGGATATAATTTTATGCATAACAGAGCAATTGAGGAAAATTCAACAACATTTATGTCATTGCTACCAATTTAAGACAGCTACTGTACTACCTCACCACCTGCCCTATGTAGCACAGAGCAGTGGGTCAAAAAAACTTAATATCAGGAGACTTGTATTCAAATTCCAGCTTTGATACTTATTCGTTATGTGACCCTGGACCAGCCATTTAACTCCAGTTTGCCATAGGCAACTTCCTGGAATTCAACTACTAACTTAGAACCAAGATATAATGAATTCAGCTAATAATAATAATAATTAATAATAACAATAATAATAATATCTAGATTACATATGGCATTTTAGGGTTTGCAAAACACTTTGTGTATGTTATCTCTTTTGATGTTCATAATAACCTTGTGAGGGAAGTGATATCATCTCCATTTTTCAGAAGAATTATCAGAGACTCAGAGTCACACGATGTTTCTACATTCAGAACATTTTCCACTATACTATATATAACAGCGACCAACTGCCCTGCCATGACTGTCACTCTGAGAGAGAGAGGGAGAGAGAGAGAGAGAGAGAGAGAGAGAGAGAGAGAGAGAGAGAGAGAGAATGTTTTTTCTCCATTATAGGCTCTGCAGGGTACCTTTACATGCACCACAGGGTCAGGAGAGGCTCCAGCAGAAAATGAACCAGCAGTGTTTCAAATGAAATCATGTGTCTCCTTTTGGGAAATACTTCTCAAGAAGTAGCAATTTCTATTTTCGCTGAAAAATAGGAAGCTGCCCAATCTAGACATTTGTGATCCTTTAGGACAGAAAGATTCTTGGAACTCAGAGCTGGAGGTGGGAAGAAGGTGTAACTGGCACAGTTGATTTCATGAACAGAAAAAACATAAAATAATCTCATAGCACAGCCAAGACCTACAAAATGAAATATAATATATATATATATATATATATATATATATATATATATACACACACACACACCATATATGTACATATATGTATATTACATATATGTATCTAAATATATATCACTTGAACTGTGGTTTTCACAGTAGAACTAATGGTGGGAACAGCCAAGCAAGTTAAAGGTGTTTTAGTTGATGTTAACTTACGCAGCTGAAGATAGCAATTGCAATGATCTTCTCCACAAGTAATGTAGGAAATTCAAGTACAGAGACATGTAGGATGAAAATGAGCAAAGAGTCACAATGCAATTATCAAGGAGAACTCTGAGTCCTAATAAGCACTGGATATATTCCAGAGGTAGAGGTAGCAACCCTATCACTTTAATTATTTTTAATTGGATAAGATACAAGACAACTGCTGTGGACAGTATCTGGTGCAAATCTTGAGATTTACACTAATTTCGAGTTGTCATCCTTCCCTCCAGTTGGGCTTTTTCTTTCAGTGGGAAAGCAGCAATGTTATGTTAAAGTGACATATATGGGTAAAATCTCAGGATGCTATTTCTGTTTGACAAAGGATAGTTTATAAAACACCCTCGGCAGAGCAGATGTGCAGAGTTTTCATCAAAATTCAATGTGCATCTGTTAGTGTAACATATTATTATAGACTTCGTTATTATCTGTGATTCTCAGTGGAAAGCCAGTGATAGGTAGTAGATATTTATAGACAAACATCATTTTATCGTAAGTGTTTTTCCCAAAGCAGTAGCTCACCTTTCCTATGAGTGGCACTGCTTGCCCATGTTGCCTAGCAACATGGTTTATCACCAAGGACCTGATGTGATTTGAATTGGGAAAGGATGAAGTTGGAAATGGAAGCTATAGTGGCTGTTCTGATTAAGAGATTTGACTGATTTCCTATTGGCAGTAGTGGAAACTGCAAGTCTTGACTAGGAATATCTTTCTTGGTTAACAATCTCATTAACATTCTAGTAGCAAGATATCAGCAATGTTTAATATCCATTTATTTAGACCTCTTTCTGTCAGTTCCCCTGGGCAGCTAGGTAGGATCTTAAGACAGTTTTAGACAGCTGCTTGGAGAACCACACCTACACAATCCCCACACAAGGTCAGATGAGCTCTTTTAGAGAAGACCAGGCAAGGATTCCAAAAACCATTTTGGTGTGTGGGCCTTCAGGGAGCCAAATTTCCAACAGACTCTTCTAACCTAATGGATTTAGTACATTTTTGAAGGTCTCTTATTGCCTATGACTCACCCAGAAATATTTGGTTTGGGAATAGCTATGAGATGGAGCACACTGCTCATACTGAAACTCTCAGACCTATTCTGGTTTCTCATATGTCTCCTAAACTAAACAATTCAGAGATAATTTCTTATGGCTCTACTGTATGAACAACATGGTGATAATTCCTGCAGGAGATCCAAAGTTTAATTAAGACATGGTCCCCTCCCTCGTGAAGTTTACAATCAGTCAATAAACATCTAACCAGCACCTACTACCTACCAGACACTGTGTTAAGCATGGCCCATACAAAGAAAAATGAAATTCTGTGCTCTTAAGGGAACTCAAATCTCTAATATGGGAGATGACATGAAAACAACTATGTACAACCTATGAATATGATAAGTTGGAAATAATCAACCCAGGAATGGCACTAGAATTAAGGAGGATCAGGAAAGGTTTCCTCTAGAAATTTTAGCTGGTCTTTGAAGGAAGATGGAGAAGCCAGGAGACAGAGATGAGAAGGAATTACTTATGTTTTATTAAGGGTTATATGCACCAGTGATAGTATAAAAAATAACAGCTGAATTCATATCAGAAATACATGACATTATATCAATAAAACAAGTGTAAAAGAGAGAAGCAAAACAAGTGCTATATGAGTCACAAGGGAAAAGGTATTAACCATAGAGAGATTAGGGAAGGCTTCATAGATCAGGTGGATTTTTAATTGGACTTTAAAGAATGAATACAATCCAACAATTTAACAGGGGGAGGGAGGATATTCAAAGCATAGCAAATACACATGCATCTGTGAGCACATGTGATTTACGTAGTTCAATCCATAATTCAATACTATATGTCAGATTTAGTAAAGAATGCCTTGGTTACTCTACTAGAGCGAGGCGCCATATTGGCCCCCTATGGGTTCCAGGGTACCCAAAGGGGAAAGGCGGTATTTTCTTTACTGCCATCAGCTCAAGATCCCTTCAGCTCTGTTATCTCCATTCTTAGTTGCCAATGACAAGCACCCCAAGTTACATGTAGCCGCTCAACATCAATCAGCTTCTACAAAGTGATATTTAATTTAAAAATAGAGCAACAACAAACACATAAACATTTCTTACCACCTGCCCGGCCCAGTACATTGGGGATCTATCCTCCCTGTACTTCCTAAGTCTCTGGGACAGTAAGCTCAAAACTTAGTTCAGTTTCCCCACAGCATTGGTTCCACTCAATTGTTGCCTAAATGTGGCATAGCTCCCAGATGAGTACGTCATCTTCTTGCACTTATTCCATTTTCCACTGCCTATGTCCAAAGGGTCACTCCAGAAATCTCTCCTAGCTCCTCAGGATAACAATCTTGTGGTAGATTCAGTCTCAGACTCTGGAATATTGAGATGCTGAGATATACTCCACACCTTTTAAGTTCACAGAGTTGGAGGCTTTAGGCTCTTTCCCTAAAGAGGAAAAGATCAGATAAGCAGGTGTGTAGAGTGTTAAGGGAGAGTAACATGAAATTGGTCTAGAAGACGAATCATGGTCAAATTTTGACAGGATTTCAATCCAAAGAGAAGGAATTTTAGTTTTTCCTAGAGATGAGGGCAAACTACTGAAACTGGTTAACCAGGGAAGGAGAATGTGATTTAGGAATCTCAGTTTGACAGCTTTGTAGGGAACAGATTGTAGAGAGCAGAGATTAGAGATAAGTAGTAGGCTTGAAATATGGTGGTGGCTATGTGAGTAGAGAAAGTGGGTGGATACAAGAGAAATCATTACAATGGAATTAATATGACTAGGTAGCTGATATGCTATGAATTAAAGATTTTTTAAAAATGAAACATTTGTTAAATACTAGGTACCAAGCCGTGTGTTAAGCTCTGGAGATACTAATACAAAAGGAACAATTGCTGCTATCAAGGAACAATGGCAGATTTGATTAGGTCAAGGATAGTGTTTCTATAATTGGGGCAAGGGAAACACAACAGAGGGAAGTGTACCCATGAAGTAGCAAGGTGGCCAAAGAGGAGATGGAGATGACTGGAGAACAAGGACTGAAGTAAAACATGGTACCTGGGTCTTTCCTGAAATGGTGGGCCGGGAAAGACCATTGTCAATCAGCAGAATATGAGACAGAAGTTTCTCCAGGATGGCAAGTCCTTTGCCAAGAGAAGACTGCAAAGATATGAGTAAAGAGAAGGTGAAGGAGATTGAATGCTTATGAATGACTCTAAGACTATGAAACTGGGTACCTATAAATATCGCGGTTTCTTCAATCCCATCAGGATCATTAGGAAAAAGGGTAGGTTTGAGGGAGAAATGGAAAGTTCAGTTTTAGACATGTTGAATCTGAGATGCCAATGAGACATCTATGTGGCAACATCCAGCAGGAAGTTGATTATTCAAAACTAAAACTCAGGGAAAAGATGAGATGGATATGTAGATTTGGAAGCATTACACATGAAGATGGTAACTGAGCTCATGAGAGTTGATGAGATCACTGAGAGTACAGAGAGAAGTTTAAGGTATAAGAGGGAGCCCTGGGGTACAATCAGTGTCTAAATGTTCTGCTTTATAAACTTATTTCATGGAACTATAGAATGTTAAGAGCAGAAAAGGACCTTGGAGATCATCTATTTTAACCAACTTATTTTACAAATGAGGAAACCAAGGCCCATATTTTCACATAAATGTTTCCTTGAATTAATGTAATCTACATGTTCGTGGTTTCTCACAGTTATATAGTATTCAATTTCGTTAGTGAGTTATAATTTACTTAACTATTCCCACTACTTTTAAGCATTTGAGCTGCTTCCAATTTTTTACCATCTTTGCTTACCAATTTCTTCTCCTACATGACGAACAGGATAAACAGTTCATTGTATCTTAATGTTCATAGGTTATGTCATTTTAAGATAACATGGTGCCATCAAGAAGAATGTGCCAATATGGCATTTCAGGAAACTAAGTTCAAAGAAGGGTCTGTTTGAAATGTCCAAGTCTCTTACCAAAGTCGCATTTTTTATCAAGTGTTTTTATCACATGGTTTTGCTTATCACTCACCTACCCATCTAACCTCTAACAAATTTCTCTTCCAAGCATCTATCTACCAACCCTTTGCCACCCACCTCTATGATTTTCTTTTGCTCAATTTGTCCATCATTTCTATATCTCTCTTTTTTACTGTAGAATATGCATATTTTCCCTCTCCTGCTTACCTATCAGTCAGTGTGCTACTGCCCGTTTCCTGTCCTTGTGCTGCACTCTCTCACTTCTAGGCATTCATGCAACTGTCTCCCATGCTTAGAATGTAAGCCCTCTTCATCTCTAAGTGTTGACAGTCTTCTCTTCCTTTTTGTTCAAAGCCCAGTTAAGGGGGTACCTTCTCCATGAACTCTCCCTTAATCCTCTCAGATGAAAGTGATCTCTTCTATCTCAAATTTTCCCAGAGAACTTCTACAGATATCTCATTTACCCTTATATGATCTTCCTGGTATAATACATGCTTATGTGTATGTCTTATACCCATCCCCCATAGGTTCTAAACTTGTTGAAGACAAGGATCATTTAATTGTACATTTTTATATTTTCAGTACCTGCTACAATGTTTTATGTATTGCAGATGCTTATTAAATCTTCATTTCCATTGATTCAAATATACACATAACTTGTTCAATATGTTATTACTCAGAAATAACAAGGCTGCAGCACACTAAAAAATACCCTTTATTTTGTGTTTTCCTCTCTTAAAATAGGCTTTCCCTGGTTGCCAAAAGTTTCCTGCATGTTAAAACAGTCTTTTGGACCTCATTATGACTTTTGACACTGATTAGTATCATATCTTTTTGCTCCTATAACCTACTCATATCTCAAAACTCTCCTGAATAAGCTGGGTCCACATAGGTATGTTCATCTTCTACACTTTCCTTTATCTATCCACTGCATGGTATATCCACTGAGACATATGATGTGCCATTAGTTAAGTGCTACAAAACTTTTCCAGTTCTATATTCTAGCTCTTGATGGTCAACTGGGGCTCTGAAGCCAAGTTGCCAATAGAAGACGTAAACCTTTCCTCCTTGTACTCATATGGTCCCACAAGGACCTTTCACAAGTCCTGTGATCTGTAAATCTGCTGTTGCTGTGCTGCTTCTATGTGTGTGTGTGTGTGAGTGTGTGTGTTTTGTGTGTGCATGAAATAATGGATTTATGCAAATCTCAGAGTTTTGAATGCTTTTTGCTGATAAGTAGTAAATATTGGGGATGCTGATTTTTAAGATAATTCTTAGCATTTATATGGAGATTGCTAAGCACTTTACATAGGTTCAGTCACTTGAACTATAAAACCATAGGTGCTTTTGTTATTACCATTTTAGAAATAAGGAAACTGAGTCCTGGAGGTTAAGTTGCTTGCCCAGGATTACCGAGCTGATAAATAGCTGAGGCAAGGTGTGAACTCAGGTTTATGCTGATTCTCAGCCTAGCTCTCTGTCCAAGATGCCACCCAGCTGCCTCTTTTCAGGTGTCTTGTTATGGTCACTCAGTATGGAGTAGGATAAAAATGCCTGGACTTGTCAGTTGGTCATTCATTTAGCATTTATTAAGCACCTGCTATGTGCTTGGTATTACTCTAAGTGATGATAATAAGAAAACCTGGTTTCAAGTCCCAACTCTGTGCATCACTAGGGTCACCTTAAGCAACTGAACTTCCTGTCAATATCAATACCTCTTGTTAGAATGAGAAAAATACCTACCTACCAAGGTTTTTATTCTTATTAAATAAGATAATGTATATGTAATCACAATGTAAACCCTTCATGAATGTGAAGTGGCACCATTTTCCCTCAAATGAATACCTCTAGTCATCTTCATAAGGCATGGACAAGGACAAGAATAGAACAGAAGGAACAGAGTGGTTATAATTTGTACTATGGGCAAGACTATCAATGAAATCAAAGATCTGTTGCTATATTAAAGAACCTCTGTTGTATTCAGGACTTATTTCAAGTGTGGCTACTCAGTGCCAGGCACTATGTACTGGGAATACAAAGAAAGACCATATCCAGTCCCTGCTTTCAAGGAGCTCACAACCTGATAAGGGAGACGATTTGCAAACAGCTATGTACTAACAAGACATGCTCAGGGTAAATTGAAGATAATCTCTGAGTGAAAGCACAAAGGTTGGGGGCACTGGGTAAGGCTTCTTGCAGAAGATGGGACTTAAGCTGAGCCTTGAAGAAAGCCAGGGAAAACAGGAGGCAGAGATGAGGAGGGAGAGCATTCTAGAAATTGAGGGTTTGCAGATAATGCACAGTTTCAATGGATTTTTAATAAACCAGGTATTGAAGACAAGATCATATTATAGTCATATTGATTTCTGGATTTTACTTTGCATTAATTTATATCAGTCTTCCTATTGTTTGCCATCTAAAAAATAATGCAATTCTAACATTAAATAAACTAATCAGTTAAGGCTCAGATACTTACCTTTCCCCATCTTGCACCCATTTGTTTTGGTTTGTGAATCTGTTTTTTTTTGTGCTCTAATAATAAGGGATTCCCTTTTCTTCATGCTAATTGATTTATTAATAAACTTCTCACTCAAACATTCTGTAGACACTGACGATGGTGTTAAGTCATGGATCATGTTCAAGGACTCCATAGAAAGGATTAAAAGGGGGATGCAATGTCTGATATGAATTGGGCATGGAACAGGCAATTTATTGCTACTCACAAAAAGGAATGTTAAATATGAGCGATGCCAAAAATTAGAAGAGAATTCATTACCCTAAGTTGGAACTATGGTTTTAATTGTTTGAAAGGATAATGCTTACTCCTGATAAAAACATAAAGTAGTTTTGTAAGACCGCTAAACAGACATTTTATATTTCATCTCAGCATTACATTGTCCAAACAACTGCATAACTTGTCTGCTGATAGCATATGGCATGATTAGGCAAATCCAGTTTTGAGTGGCCAGTTTCTCCAATGCAGAAATTTGCTCTGCCGTCAGTTGCTACCACTCTGGAGACATGACTCCAAATACATTTGAGGCCTTCTAGGATCTTTGGATTTTTCAGAAATCTGCAGGTCACCAGTATTCCTGGACACATGCACCCTGGGACACTAGGAAAAGTTAGGCCTGTGCTCATGGCTATGTGGAGGCCTAGTGGGAAACAGGGCAATCACTTTTTTTTCCTCACCTGTCTCTCTAAATGTAGCTCAACAAAATCTTGATACTTCTCAGTCAAAAAGGAAGAGAGCAGCAAAAAGGCCAGACAATCCATTTGGATATGCCTTGAATCATCATAACTCAGCAGCCAATTAAAGAAATGTTTCATTGCAATCCTCTCCAAGCTCTCCTCATTTTAAGCTTCTTTGTAGAACCCTGAAAGTAGACAGAGGAAATCTGTGCATATTCTGTATGAGTAATGTTATACAATAATATGCAATTACATCCGTATTTCACATATTCCACAGCCATAGTTGTCATTGACTACCTAATTTGCTTCCAGTATTTTTGCTACCACAAAATATACTTAATGCCATAAATTACACATACATTCACACAATACACGTTAGCTGAAATGTATGGTTATGTAATAAAATAGCATGTTTATATATTATATAATATATGTATAATGCTATGTAATATGATGTGAGGAAGATAGTCAGTGCAGTAAATAGCATTAGGCCTGGAGTCAGGAAGACTCATATTCTTGAGTTCAAATCTGGTTTCAAACACTTATCAGATGTGTGACCCCTGGGTAAGTCACTTAACACTGTATGCCTCTGTTTCCTCATCTGCAAAATGAACTGTAGAAGGAAATGGAAAACCACTCCAGTATCTTTGCCAAGAAAGTCCCAAATGGGGTACAAAGAGTTAGACATGACCGAAAAGCTACCAAACAACAATCTATAATATGTATTATACATATATACTACATACTTTAGTATATACATGTATGCTTCAAAGTATATACAGTTATATAATTTATATGTGTGTATGTATACACATACGCACATATACATGTCCTTTATGGTATAACTTATACTTTATGGTATGTGGTATATATATGATGTGTACATTATCTATCATACCTGTTAACAGCATCGAACCCTTATACCAATTGGTTAAATCACTGACACTACAGAATCTCATTATGCTGTGAATATTTTGTTAGTCATTTGCCCTTTCTTTATGACACATTTCTGAGTTTGTCTCTTGTCTCTTAATTAGTAATGCATTTCTAGATATAAGGTTTTAAATTAACTAGCACTTGATTCATTTTTACAACAGCTATGAAGTCTCAACTTTCAACATTTCCAAATACAGAATCGTGGACACAACATTTGAATGAATCTCAGAGGTGTTCTAGTCTAAGCTCTGCCTTTTACAGAGGAGGAAATAAGACCTGGGGTTATTAAGTGATGTCTAAGGTCACTCTGGTGGTAAGGTAGTGTTTTAACTCAGGTTCTCTGAGCCACTGTTATTTCTACTGCACTCCTTAGAAAATGAACTGAGTAGAATAGAGTATGATTTCATATCTATGTATGTATACAGATATACATATATGAAATGTGTAACACATATATTTTGTACATACATATATTCCATCAGTCTCAATAGCACAGCAGCTTTATCCCATCAGTCATATCACTGTTCATCTAATTGTGACAAACCAGTTATGTCACTTGTATAACTGTGATATAAAAGTAATATCAGAATTATATCAGAATCCTTCTCTAAAATTTACATTCTTTCTAATGAAATAGGGATGAACTTCAGTAATTCTATGTAGAAGAACAAATAATCATCCATTGAAACAAAAATGTATTGAAACATGAAATGTTCTCTATGAATTCTCTATGAAACATTCTCTATGTATCTATTTGTCAACTATCTATATCTATGTGCCTATCATCTAGATATCCACATTTGTAAAAGAGAAGATGCTTGATAATGAAGATTTTCACCATGAGATATTCTTAACCTATAATAACCAGCTTCATTCTAGCTTTGTTCCATTTACCAAACTTCCTCAGGCAAGAAGCTATTTAAAGATATTTCTGAGGTTTAGAGGCATTAAAATTTCACTGATATCATTTTTGTTGGCCCAGAATCTCATTAGACCCTAAACTTGCCAGATATGGGTTTTGTCATCTGCAAAAAGGAAGGGATTATATTATATGATCTCTGAGGTCCTTGACAGCTCTCATTAAAAGAAATGGGAGGCAGCTAGGTGGTGCAGTGAGTAGAGCACCGACCCTGGAGTCAGGAGTTGAGTTCCAATCGGGCCTCAAGAACTTGACACATTTACTAGTTTTGTTACCTTCTGCAAATCACTTAACCCCCAAATGCCCTGCCTTCCTCCCTCAAAAAAACTGGATCAAATTGGTTAAATCTTATGGTTTCCACCAATTAATCAACATTCTTTTGCATGTGCTTACTATGTGTCAGACATACCCTCACCTAACTGTCATCTGCCCAAATCATAGAGAAGATAAAGCAGCCTGCAGAATGATGGGAAGATTACGGGAATGGTGTGTGCCCCTTCTATCACCTCAGCTGGACACATTGGCCTAGACTAGATGGGATTTGTGTGTGTGTGTGTGTGTGTGTGTGTGTGTGTGTGTGTGTGTGTGTGATTTAACATCTGCATTGGAGGACTGAGAGTTCACATATAAGCATTTCCAGCCTGAGCAGCCAGAGAATTTGATCTTGCCCCTGGGACTAGAAGCGAAAAGCTGGACAGCTGTGGGGAAAAAAAACCTGAGCAAAGAAATAGTAAGAGACAACATCCAGACTTGTTAATGCACAGAGTCTTGTTCACTGCAAACTTTGCAGTTTCCTGTACAGGAAGAGAAGTTCTAAATAAAACAAGACACTTCCTCTTCTCAAAACAGATATTTTCTCACAAACGCTACAAGGGAAATATATTTAAATTTACATATTGTTTGGAATATTAAAGAGTACTAAGCTCATATCCTTGGCCTTTAATACACTTTTTCTCTTATCTTGGGGCCAAAGGCATTCTAGAATGACAGAAATATAACGCATTAGTTTTCCATCCTTTTTTGTTCTCTAGATATCACTGGTGGTGGGGCCGGGGGAAGGAGAAAGGGAAGTTCTAAGTGAGAAAACATAAGTGATTAGGATCACAAGTAAGTATTTTGTTGTGACCAGTAGCAAAAATTCAAATATATCAATAAATCATGTAGTATAATTGTATATGTTTCTGTGTCTGTACATTATGCAAATTTTGGCATTTGGTTAAAAGTGAACAGACAAACCAAAAATATGACTGCATATCTTAATTTCATTTCTGCTAATGTAACAGGGGAACAAGAAAGACTTTCTACATGTTCTCTTATACAGACTGAAAGGATTAAGAGTTAAAGTGAAAATAGGATGTCTGGGCTGTTTGGGAGGCTGAAGGGAGGATCAACTCTTAAAGAGGAAAGTGGATCACAGAGCCTTGAGGGAGATAGAACTCAGCCATCTCTTATAATAGGGACTAGTAATTCAATTTCTGGATTTTATGGCAGTTTTGCTTTTTGCCTTTCCTTCTCTGCTTTCTTGTATCTTTAAGCTGTATCTACATGTGAAATTTCAGAAACATTCCAAGATTTTTCCAGTAGAGTTCTTTTACATAAAGCTATGGGAATAACATACTTTTGATCTTTTTCTCTTTTAAATTTTATTTTTAAAATTTTTGAACTTAAACACAAAATAAAGTCTATTTCCATATATACGGGAGAACACAAAAAAAGATTGAATAGAAAACCATGAATCCACATTTCAAAGGCTCCAACATTCTCAATTCCTATGTCTTTGTGTGATAAAATAGAAATTGCGGATTTCCCCATATTAATTGAAATAAGTAGGTAAGGACTCTACCAACAAAGTGGAGTACACTACATATGATATCACTATACATAGTTTCTTCACCCTTCATTTTACTTTTAAAACTGTTAGTAGTGGTACCTGACATTGGAATCTCCCATGTATCCATCAAATATTATATACTGAGACTGTATCATATGATAGTTGCTATTAAATGCTAAAAAAAGATAAACAACAAAACTCATAGTCCCTGCTCCCAAGGAATTTATAATCTAAGTGAGATATGTAGCATACTACAACATTTAAAGATAGAAAGGACTTTACAGATCATCTAGCCCATCTATATCATCAAAATCTAACAATTAAAAAACAGGACTTCTGGCAAGATGAATAGGGGCAGAGAGCCAGTTCCCATGTACCTACCCTAGGGGAAAAAATCTAAGAACCAAAACAAACTAAAGAACAATCAAGAAATGCAGTGAAAAACTTTAGGAAATCATTTCCCCAAAAGTTTTACCTCAGAAATACACAGTTTAGTGGATGGTAAGTGAACAAGTTTTAGTGAAATGTAAAGTTGGAGGAGAGTAACATGAAATCATGTAAGGATGGTATGATGAAGCCAAATTCTTAATGGCTCTAAATGGTAATCTGAAGAGTTTATATTTTATTCTAAAGAAAATGAGAACTGATGAAGGTGCTTGATCAGGGGAATGGCAAGGCCAGACCTAAGTTTCAAAAAGAAATTTTTACAATCTGTTGAGAATGAAGTGAAGAAGTGAGAAATCAGAAGCAGTGAGATGATTTAGAAAGCTACCCCAGTAATCAAGACCAGAAAGATATGAGCCTGGATTAGGGTGGTGATGGTAGTGGTTGATTCTTCATTTTCAAAGAGGACCAATGAGAATATAGATGATGTCTTGGCTTGCATGTGAATTGAACTTAAGTGGCGGTACAGAGAGAGAAGGAGACGATGTGAGAGACATTGTGGAAGTAGAACTGACAAAATGTGGCATTTAATTGAGTATGGGCATTGAGGGAGTGTAAAGAGTAAAGGATGATTCTAAGACTGTAAATCTGAGCATCTGGAAGAATAGTGGTACTATCCATCTGCTTTTTTCTCCTTTGTGATTGCTAGGTTGATGTTTTTTGTGTGACAATTGATCTCATTGAGGAAGCCTGGTTATTCTGTCATCTTTGAACAGAGTATTCCCGGAAAACTCATCAACTTCATATGTTGAATTAATTACTCTTCTATTGAAGAATCCCATCAGAATGCCTCAATAATAGTAGTATCTTTGATGAACAAATGTTTTATGTCTTGCTTAATATTCATAATCAAAGCATCATTGAATAAAGTTAACACTGAAGTTGCTTCTACTTGAGACCATAGGATGATATATTTGGAGCTCAAAGGGATGTGAGACAATCTCTATTCCAACACTCTCATTTTATAGATGGAAAACTGAAACAAGGGGAGGTCAAGTAACTGCCCCAGGTTACAAAACCTGGTCTTCTGACTCTATAGCTAGCATTTTTTCCCACTATGCCATGTTGCCTCCCATATGTTTTTTACAAATTTAAAGTTCTTGGGAGGCACCTTATAGAAGCAAATCCTTTAAAGTCATATTTTACTCAACTGAACTGTTTTTATTTTGTTTGGAGAGCAACAGAAATAAATGTAGCTGGATCTTATGTTCTCTTTGCCTTTCAGTCAATTTTTTTGGCTGTGATGACACAGTTTGCTGTAGAAAATCATCTGTGAAAGACTGCCTGTTTACGTAATTTACAAAAATGAAAACTTGTAAACAAACTGTCTTCTTAACAACTGGGACGTAGATAAACACTTTGTTATATATAAGTGTTGGGAAGCATTGCATCATAAAGAACTAATATAGTACTTAATAAGGTCATATAGAGTAAAAGAGTAGACCAAATATAATATATTATTCATTGACTACAAGAGAGTAAAGGGTAATTAGGTGTCACAATGGATAAATCATGAGCCCTGAAGTCAGGAAGACCTGAGTACAAATCTGGTCCCAGACACTACCTGTGTGACCTTGGACAAGTCACTTACCCTTATTTGCTTTAGTTTCTTCATCTGTAAAATGAGCTGGAAAAGGAAATGGCAGACCACTCTAGTATCTTTGCCAAGAAAACCCCAAAAGGGGTCACAAAGAGTTGGAAGCTGCAGGTGGCATGTGAAGACCAGCAGATGACACAGGAAAATATTTAGAAACTCAGAAGTGAATAAGTTATATGTTTAGTATTGTATAATATCAATATATTTTATCTTTTTATTTTTTTATTTTTTATTTAATAATCTTTTTTTATTTTTAGTTTACAACACATGGTTCTACATAATTTTGAGATCCAGATTTTCTCCCCTCCCTCCCCAAGGCGGCATGGAATCTCATATAACTACCATGTATAACTTCGCATTGAATTAATTTATCTTTTAATACTATAATAATTCAGACTTCTTCTCTAGTATGAACGGAGGGTCAAAAATTTTTATGTGAATTTTTCAGATCACAGGGGCACCATGCCCCTAATCTCTGCAATGTGGAAGAGATAACTGTATTTTTCTTCTCTAGAGCTCTGCAAGTGAAGCGTTTTTTGGTGAGGTTGTAGAAGGGTCATGTAAAGGTTGAAGTAGATGATCTCTGCAGTCCCTTCTAAATCTGAGATTCTGAGATTCTGTGTTTGCCATAGCCGACAGATCCATAGCCTAGATCATGTGTGGTTTCTGCCTTTAGCTTAGCTGATCCTTGTAGGGCAGACAGATTATTTCCAACTTCATCACTGAAGCTTTACCAGTTTGGAAGAGCCTGTCCAAATCAGAGTTCCACTGTCATAACTTTCAAAAATACAGAGAAGCACATATTTTCAGATAATACATCATAGTAGAACTTTAATGGAGGTATGAAGTGGTATTTTTTTAAAATTTACATTAATTTTAAAATATGAGGAGTGGGATATAGTGAACAGAGAACCAAACTGTAAATGAAGACTGTATTCAATTGCCAGCTCTGGCTGTGTGACCCTGGGCAAGTCACTTAACAGCTCAGTGCCAAGGGGAACTCTCAAAGGTTAATTAAAAATTGCAAAGAAGATGCTTATCTGCATCAGTAAAGGAAGTTTCCTTTTTTTTTGGAGATCCCTACATCAATGAAATATCTAGTCCAGAAAAATAAAATATTAACCATTCAATTGGATTGAGTAATATGTTTTAAACATAGTGTTAAATTAATTGACAAAAACTTATGGACCACTTAAACCTGACCCCCAATAAATCCTGTAACAAGACATCTCAGCATTTACCTTCATTGATGGAGATCAGAAATCAGCAAGTAATTATAATGCAAATAAAAGACAAACGGTTTTAACAGTGTTTCAGAGATTTAAACTAGATGAAGTAGATTTTAATTTGTAAATGTCATATTTTCATAGTTATTGACTGTATTTTTGAAGTGAATTTTACCGGCAAATAAAAATCATCATGATAACAAAAAGATATGTGTAGGCGATATACCAAAAGCCCTCATGCAGTTTTACTGTCCATTTTAAGGAGGAGGGCCAGGTCGGCCATGTCTATATTCCTTTCCAGGCTAAGCACCTGATTTTCTCAATCCTTTTTCTACAATGTCCTAGAAACCTCTTCATCCTGGAAGCTCACTCCACCCTGGACTTAACATGCTGGAAATACCCTCCATCCTGATGGCCTTCCCTCTGATTGGCTGATTTCTCCTATTACTTTCATCTTAAGAGTGAGGCCTTGACCAGTCATTTCTTCATTTAAATAGGTAAAAGATAGACAGACTGCCATACAGATAAAGATAGATAGATGGTGATAGAGATAGATCTCTTCCTACATATCTATACTGTACTCCACTCTTCTGTGACCTTTTCTGCAAAGCTCCCTTTCCAGCTTCCTTTTATGTGTTGTCTTCCCCTACCAGAATGGAAAATCTTAATTATCTTTCCTTCTGCTTGTATTTGTATTTCCAACCCTTACCACAATTCCTGGTACATAATCAACACTTAATAGATACTTATTGACTTGACACTAAGACTTTTGGAGAACTTCATTGCACTTCATGGCTTGAAAAAGCTGTCACATGCATATCATTAGATGCTTAAAAAGCATCATAAGGTAGGTCCTATAGATATTATTATCCATTTTTTACACATCAGTGAATTGAAACTCAGAATTTACATGACCAGCCCAGGGTGACATCACTATTAAGTGTCAAAGGCAGGATTGAAATCCAGATCTGTCCTCTAATCTTTCAAATATATAGCACAGAGTTGAATAGGGGACATCTGAGTAGTATTATTCTTTCTTCAATATATAATAACCATTCTGGCTCATCCAGTTTCATTTATTATTTAGAAACAGATATAAATAAACTTCTTGCCCTGACAGGCTGTAGGTGTAGAGCTTGGTTTGAGGTCAACCCCACTGATGAGAGACATGAAAGCATTGGCCTGCTCTGTTTCAGACTTGGTCTGGTTCAGCCCTCCTGATGGACCTCACTTCTCCTGGGCACTCATCATATTGGTTCTGGGCTTAGTGTAGAAACCTGATCAGCTTAGCCCTACTGTAGCTTAAAACCCCAAGCCTTCAGAGATTTGTCGCCTCATCCTCCCCAGTAGCAGGGGACCACCATGCTTGGTCCCACATATTTTCAATGATAAAAAGAAACAAGTCTTACAGTAGGTAAAGTAGCTATGAAACTACGCAGAAACAATAAAGTTAAATATATTACTTTAAAGCAAGCGTTCTTAACCTGGGGCCCATGAATTTAGACAGGTAAGAGATACATAGATTGCTTTTTCCTTCTTTTCCTTTATTTTGAGGGGGGACGGCAGGGCAATTGGGGTTAATTGGACAGACTGCCATACAGATAAAGATAGATAGATGATTGATACAGATATCTTTCTACATAGCTATAATTGTATTTCAATATAATTATTTTCCATTGTAATCCTATTAACTTTATACATTTAAAAACAATAAGGAGGGTTTCACCATACTGCTGAAAGACTCCATGAAAAACACAAAAAAGTTAACAACACCTGAATTAAAGGTATACTCAATGACCATGAATAAGAAGTTGATAATTTAAATGAAGTGTACATTTTGAAGGATTTGTGAAATTTCCTTCATGAACTGTGACTGTCATAAGATTTTTCAGTAACTACTCAGTCACCATGTGCCATATGGCTGCATAGTCTTGCCACTTTAGGGATATCATATAAAATTCTGAATGAAATTGTGAATTCAAGGGAAATTTCTCAAATTCTCCTAAGCAAGTATATAGAGAAAATTAAAATCTTCATAATTGTTCTCTGGGATCTCCTTAGACATTCCATCTTGATAGAATTTGACATTGCATTTTAAAATTTAAAAATCTAATAGGATGATTCTCTATATGCTCAGTTTGTCATGACTTAAAAAGCCTTGAATCAAAGGGGTTTACACCAAGCAAATATAGAGATTGTTCAATCTAATCTTTGTTTAATCTAATCTTGTATTTTTTCAGATGAGGAAAATGAGTCCAGAGAAATCAAATGACATACACAGCTAATATTTTGTATAGAAAGATTTTTTTTAATTTCTGCTGCTTTCCCTGCTTATAACCATAGGTTTTAAAACAGCATTAAATAATATATGGGCATGGGGAAGCTAGGTGGTGCAGTGAGTAGAGCACCGGCTCTGGAGTCAGGAGAACCTGAGTTCAAATCTGGCCTCAGACACTTAACATGCTTATTAGCTGTGTGACCTTGGGCAAGTCACTTAACCCCAATTGCCTTGCCTTGCCCCCTCCAAAAAAATAATCTATGGTCACACATAAAAATATCACAAGATTTAGAACTGAAAAGGAATCTTACAGTTTATCCTAAAAAGTCTCTCATTTTATGGAGGAGGAAGCATAGTCCCAGATGTCTTGTCCAGCATCACACAGGTAGTATGTATCTGATTCTGGATTTTGAACCCAGATTCTCTGATGCAACATCTTTTCATTGATTCACTGATTAAAACTAGGGCACCTTGCAAACGGTATCTCTGCATATAGACTCAGACATTTTTAAAGTTTATGGAAACTGCTGGGTAACTTCCAGGCAACTGCTACCCATCACTCTCTCATTTTTCCTTTCCCTACTAGAAAAGAAAATATACCATCTGTTCCCCTGTCCCCTTCTCCTTATCTCTCTCTCTCCAGCCCGCAGTTCTCCAGGGAGTGAATATATGAAGACTTGACCAATCACCTCTGTGAAGTTATTGACCCGTGCTCGAAACCATCTGGCGTATTGACTTAAATGTACAGTATTAGAGATGTTGTGTGGCTACAGTCATAGAATACTTTTGTCTCCAAAGAATTAAAGAAGGAGTTCACTCAAAGGACAATGGAGGGGCTCATGGTAGGCTGCAGCATATTACCAATAAAGGAGGCAAAAAGGGTATCAGATAAATGTATAGGCCAGGGGTGGGGAACCTGTGGCCTCAAGGCTGCCTGTGTCCTTCCAGGGCCTGGAGTGCGGCCTTTTGACTGAGTCTAAGTTTTACAGAATAAATCCTTTTATTAAGGCAATTTGTTCTGTGAAGTTTGTATTCTGTCAAAGGACTACACTTGAGGACCTAGAGGGCCTTGGGGCCACAAGTCCATCGCACCTCATATAGGCACAGACAATGATAACATATATATGCATATATCTGAGTATAAATGTGTATGTGCATATGTATACATATACACATATGAACATATATTGTGTGTGCATATACATAACATGTTATTCAGTCATGTAAGACAATTTGTGACATGTGGACCATGCTATCCATGGGGTTTTCTTGGCAAATGTACTCATGTGGTTTGCCGTTTCCTTCTACAGTGGATTGAAGCAATCAAAGGTTAAGTGACTTAACCAGGGTCACACAGCTAAGTGTCTGAGGCTGGATTTGAACTCAAGTTTTCCTGACTCTAGGCCTAGCTCTCTATCTATTGAGCTACCTAATTGTCTCAAAACACACATATCCATATATGTATATTTAAACATATCTGTATCTATACTTATATATATATATGTGTGTGTGTGTATACATGCACATATATATGTACAACTATGCATATGCATTCATACATATATGTATCTATGTGTGTGTGTGTTATACACCCATCACAAGTCTATTGGATAGACCATCCTAAGAAAGGTTTATGTCAGTCATAGTCAGAAACAGTACAAAATAAGAGGAAATGTGATGGTTGTGACTAACTCTATTACCAAAGAAAGTTATGACATAGGTAAGGTTGCATATGCATAGAAGTATATTGGCCATTGACTTCTCATCACAGAGCAGGGTGAGAGGGCTGCAGGGACTTTATAAGGCCAATTGGGGCAAGCTACTAAATGCTACCCACCCCTGGAATCATTTTGAAGATTTAGGTACCTTTAATGTTTCCTTCAGGGACAGCTAGGTCGTGCAGTGAATAGAATGGCAGCCCTGGTGTCAGGACAATCTGAGTTCAAATCTGTCCTCAGATATTTCCCAGCTGTGTGACCCTGGGCAAGTCACTTAATCCTGTTTTCCTTAGTTTACTCCTCTGTAAATTGAGCTGGAGAAGGAAATGGCAAGTAACTTCAGTATCTTTGACAAGAAAACCCCAAATGGCATCACGAAGAGTCAGACTTGAGTAGCAGATTTAAAAAAAAAAGTTTGCTTTAGGTGTAACCAGTTGTATAAATCTGGTAAAGGACTTCCAGGGAGGAAAATTATTTTCAAGTCTCCTTCAATTTTATAAATAAATATTTCCAAAGAAGGTTTCACCTCCTGAAAGGAGCCCTAGAACTCATCTATTGTTTTACCTGGTTTAAGAATCTGATCTAGCTGACTAGACTCAGAAGCAATGGTTTAGAGTTGGAATGGCCTTGAAGTTCGTTGAATCCAACACTCTCTTTTTGCAGATAAAAAAGGCCCAGAGAGGCTAAGGGACTTGCCTGGGTTCACACAGCTATAAAGATTGTGAGGAATAATTCAGTCCCAGGTATTCCTGCCTGACTCCAAGTAGATCACTCTATCCACTACCCCACGCATGTCCCATAAACTTGTCTTAGCCCAAATTCAAATCTCTAAAACTATCTCAGAAATTGGAGTGGATCCAAAACCATCAAATTCTGAGATGCTAAGTAAGTCCTGGTCATACCACAAGCCAGTGCTACTGTTAGTAACAAAAAATATTCGCATCATACCTACCTCCAAAGAGATTTGAATTTATTGCTTCCTTTGATCTTCTGGACCATCCATGAAGTAGGAAGAACTGACATTACCTTTATTTTAAAATTTCTCCTACTAAGAGAATCCTTTCCTGATCCCTTTTAATGACAGAGCCTAGAAATTACCTCCAATTTATCTGGTATGTATTTTGTTCGTACAATAATTTTTGCATGTTGTCTCCCCATTAGACTATGTTCTTAAGAGCAGGGACTGCTCTTGCCTAATGCATACATGCATATACATGCATGTAGATATGCATGTATACATATATGTGTGTGTTTATGGCCATATACCTATATACATATGCATGTATATATGGATAAGCATGTGTGTATATACACATGCATGCACATATACGTATATGTGTTTATATGTATGTATATATATGTGTGTGTGTGTACACACACACACATACACACAGTTAGCACAGAACCTGGCACATAGTAGGCTCTTAATAAATGCTTGTTGACTTGAAACCAGGTCCCTCCATTATCAGTTAAACACTCTTCCTACCATACCATGCTGCTTCTCACTAATGGAATTGGCATCAAGCTTCCAGGGGTATCTCATGACCATGTCAAAATTTAATGGGTTCCACACCACAATTAAAAAGCACTGAGACATTTCAGCATTGCCTGGAGGACACCCAAAGCTTGTATTGCAGAAACACAGACCTTGGATCTAATTTCTATGTCCTGGCTCCAGTTCTTGGTTCCAGACAGAATAATCAGCTTCTTTCCACTGTGGCAAACTCATTTGAGGAAGGAAAAAAAAAATATGGAAAAATGTAGGTTTCTCCTCCTTCCTTTTGCCCTAAGGACTTCCTCTTCCTTTCTCTATTCCAAATAATAGAAAACAATCTTTATCTTGCCATAATACACTAGGATAAAATTGGCTTTTCCTTCCCTTTGCCCTGTTGTCCCTATGTGTTAGAGGTTCTATGCTTCCCATTTGAGAAGGGTTTGGTTTTTTGACCCTATAATATTTTTTTCAGTGTTCCATGCAGAGGTTCTTTTTTGTGTCATGAATCTCTTTGGCAGTCTGGTGATGCCTAAGGACAACAGTGGATAGAGCACTAGGCCTAAAGACTGGGAGACCTGAATTCAAATCAGCCTCACTCACCCTGGACAAAAGCCATTCAATTTCTGTTTGCCTTTGTTTCCTCAACTGGATTATAATAGCACCTACAATTATTGTAAGGGTCAAATGAGATAATACATGTAAAAAGTCCTTAGTATCATGTCTGCTACATTTTAGAAAATATATAAATGTGTATTACTAAATACATAAAATAAAATGTACGAGATTTCTGAGGAAATCAATTACATTGAAATATAGTTTTCAAGTTACTTTTAAAAATAGAAATAAATTCACAGACTAGAGATTAAGCACACCAGATTAAGGTATTTCTATACCACTGAAATAGTTGATTCAGTCCCTGTCACCATCCTAAGGGACTCCTCCACTGTCCAATCCTGTAATTGATACAGAATCCTTCATATTAATATCGTTCTTGTCTAATCTTCCAAGAGGTCCAAAATAACGTGTTGAAAAATAAAGTAGCATTTCACTTTAACAACGACATTTGTAGATTCTGAAAAGTGTATTTATATATGTATACATACATTTATATATTATATATTTCATATATATATATTATATACATACATACACACATGTATATATATTATATATGTGAAATGAGATAATATTTGTAAAAATCTTAGCATGGTGACTGGCATATCATAGGCCCTTGAAAATGCTTTTTTTTTCCCTTCATAAAGAGAGAATGAGAGATGTAAATATATAAATATAGATCTATACATACACACATTCTTTACGTATGTATTCTTTTAAAAATGAAGACAATTTATCTTAATTGAATATTTTACTCTTTGTTGTTAGAAGCTGCTATCACAGCTCTACTTTGTTATTTATGAGATAAAGAAATTTGGCCATTAAAAAAAGAGTGAATGAGGCTGGACCTGGTACAGGTAATCCCATGGAAGAACTTCTACTGATATCAATGATCAGGGTTTTTTAATCTGGGGTCTATGAATTTGTTTTGTTTTTAATACTTTGATAACTCTATTTCAATATATTACTGGTTTTGCTTGTAATCCTGCCCATTTAATTTTTCCCACATTTAAAACCATAACATATTCTGAGGAGTCCATAACCTTCACCAGACTGTTAAAAGAGTCCATGACATAGAGAAGGTTAAGAAACAAACTCACTGTTAGAGAGTTGCCTGATAATATACGTTGTTAAGTGAATTGACTAGGGTCATTTCGCTAATATGCATCAGAGACAGGATTTGGGTCTATAGCTTCCTCACTTGGTGGCCAGCTCTCTGTCCATTATGCCTCTTTAAAATCTCTTAAAATAGAATTTTTGAAAAATGAATAAATGAGATGAATAAAGGGAAATGGAAGGGTCAGACACGTGGTGCACTTTTCATTAATAACTACTTAAGAATGTCTGAGTATAGAATATTCATCACAACAGATAGTACAGAATTATGAAAGATGAAGAACAGGGAAAGAAATGAAGAAATATTAAACAAGGATCACTTCATCCAAAAAGACTATTTGTGAATAGCCTGCTTTCTAGAGAAATTTTCAAAGGACAGAAAGGAAAATGTTATTAAGTCTAAGGCAAACATACAGTGCGTTTAATCAAGTTATTTCCCACCTTTTTTCCCATTGTGTTTTAGAGGCAGCTAGGTGGCATAGAGTACTGGACCAGGAGTCAGGAAGATCTAAGTTCAAATACAGCCTCAGACACTAATTAATTGGGCAAAATACTTATCTTCTATCTGCCTTCTTTTCCCCAGCTGTAATATAGGGACAATACTAGCACCTTTCACTCAGAATTGCTGTGAGCATAAAAGTAGATTTTTTTTAAAGTAGATATTTTAAAAAGTGATTTGTAAACCTTAAAGTGCTATAAAAAGACCAGCTTATTATGTTCTCTTGTTGATATCTCCCTGAACATATCAATGAAGAAATCTTTTACCCAAACTGTGAAATACCTCTTTAAAAAAAAGAGTAAAGCTTTGTTAAGGATTTAAGTTTTATAGTATATGCAATCTAATAGTTGGTTTCAAGTGTTTGAAAGGCTGTTATGGGAAGGAAGGATTAGATTTACTCAGCTTGGTCCCAGACAGGGAAAAAAACAGAAGAAAATGACAGTATTGGCAGAGTAAAAAACTTGGACTTCATTTAAGGAAAAAAATTCAGCAAATAGTGTTATCTAAGAGTAGAATGAGTGATCTTTGGAGTTAGTGAGTGACCTTTCACTATAGGTTTTCAAGCAGAGGCTTCATGACCAGTTATCAAGTGTATTGTAGAGAGGATTCCTGTTTAGGTGGCTTAGATGGCCTCAGAAATCTCTTCCAATGCTGAAATGTTACATCTATGAATTTCTATTGCTCACTTTAGATAACAGAAACATTGTCTTTAGTTTTAAGAAATTAAAAAAAAAACAAACCTCTACATAGTCTCCCTCCTATACCTTGATTTTGTGCTCCTTTTATGTGTTGCATGCCTTTTCTTTGCTGAGTATGGAGAACATTTTGCATAATGTTCTACCTTCCCTGCTTTTCATTTATACAATTAGTTGATATTCAGTAGCTGTGGAAGGTGGGCTTGTTCTGGTCAGAAATAGAACAATCTAACAGGAAAACTCCACATCTCTTTAAAGTCTCCAAGCTGTCTCACTTGAAAATCCAGCAAGCATGGAAATATAAGGATATAATTAAGTTTGCAAATGAGCAACCAGCTCGTGGCAGAAGCTGCCATGGTCCAGGGAGTTCATGCCTGGCTAGGTGCTGAATGAAACTAGTCAGGGCTGAAGGCGCAGCTGGGAAGGGTTAGGTCTGGCTACAGAAAGTCTGCTCCATGTAAGCAGAGCCCTGACAGCCGGAGAGGATTGATGGAAGCAAGTCACTGTGGCTTTGGGGAGCAACAGGGTCATAGATGCTGCACAGAAAATACAAAGAGCTTCAACAACAGAAAATACAGAAAGGAAAATCGATGTCAAAAGTGACAATCCTCTTTTCTCTAGTCTGTTTTATTTTTTGGGTGGAGGGGCACAAAAAGATGACATGGAGCTAGGTAAATCACTGCTTACACCATCTATCTACTAAAGGGAGGAAATTTGAAGGTATTTGTGGTCTCTTATCTTATTAATATGGCTATAGAAAAGACACAGGTATTCCTGACACTCCAAATGGAAACCACAAATGGTTTGGCCCATAGATTCATTATTCCGAACCTTGGATGATGCCACTAGAGTTCTGTTAGACTGCAGTTTTTCTTCAATAGGTTTTGTGAATTGTCCTGGGAACCTACTACTTCACAGAGTATTGCTTTTATGGGGAAATGAATTCAAAGTTCCAAACAAGTAACTTAGTTACAAACACATTTTTGAAATATAAGACATTTACAAGTTGGCAAGAGCCATGTTGTATACATTTTATTACTAGTTTTTTTTTCTTAATAGTATTTTATTTTCCAATTTAATGTAAAGATAGTTTTCAAACACTCATTTCTGTAAAATTTTGAGTTCCAAATTTTTCTCCCTCCCTCCCTTCCCTCCACCCTTCCCAAGACAACAATCTGATACAGCTTATACATATACAATCATGTTAAACATATTTCCACATTAGTCATGTTGTGAAAGCAGAATCAGTTTGTTGTGTACATCTTAATTTTCCTAAATATCTCCTTGAAATATTTCTCTTATTGAAAAAAGCGATTTGCTGAACTTTTATTTCTTTAGTCCATCTACAAACACTTGCCATTCCCCTGCTCACTAAACAGCAATGGCTTCCTATCACTTCTAGGATCAAAAACAGCCTATTCCCAATTTCTTTGTGCAGACTTCAGTTTATTTAAGCTTAAAACTGAGCTAAGCATTTTGTGATTCCTTGTTTAGGTTCCCCTGTTGAGCTTTGCAAGCCCTTCATGATCTGATCCTAAACTACCTTTCCAATTTTATTATAGATGTCTCTCTCTCCTGAACTTTACAATTTATTCAAGTTGTCTTTCTTACTCTTGCTCATACATGACACTCCATTTCCCATCTCTATGCCTGTTGAGGGCTTTCCCTCATACCTAGAATGTGCTTTCAATTTACTTTCCCTTCTCCACATTCCTTGTTTCCTTCAAAACTTTATTCCAGTGACACCTTCCACCCGAGGTCTTCATTGATTCTCTCTAGCATCCAATACCTACAATCTGCCAAAAGTTTACTTTAAATTTATTTTGAATATTTATTTATGTATGTATCTCTCCCATAGAATGTAAGTTTCTCAAGAGAAGAGAATTTTTTTGTGTAGGACTTTGCACAGTACCCGACCCGTGTTATATGCTTAACAAAGTAACCTATGCCCTCTCTTCCCCAACCCACCCCCAAATCATTTATGAAGTTAGTACCTGAGATTTTCTCAAGATTCTTAATTCTAGAATGAATTCTTTTTCTTTCCACACATCATAGTAACATAGGTAAAAGACTTATTTTCTTCCAAATCTTTTCTTTCCCCATGGCTTCCATCTTCTCACTCTCACTGAGACCTAGCTACCTTTTGACGATAAAGCATCTCTGGCTTCCCTTTCTAGTACTGATTGTACTTTCGTTCATTCCTCTTGACCCACTGGTCAAAGTGGGGAAGTTGGGAAACTCCTTGCTCCTTACTGCCATTTCCAAACTTTCCCTCTATCTCTGCCACTCAGTATACTCTCCTCCTTTGAGGTTCACTCAATCCATATTTCCATAATCCAAAATACTGGATAGGTCTTGTCTACCAATGGCAAGGACATCTTTTTTTTGTCGGGAAGTTTAGTATATGGCTCATAGTTTTTCTCTTTCGAATTCCTTTCTCCCTAGTAGGGGAAGTCAACAAACATTGAAAATACTCCTTCATCATTTCCCTTAGCACAATAGCATGGCATCACATTTATATACCACAACTCTTTGAGACATTCCCCAGTTGTTGGGCATCACCTCAGATTCTCATTCATTGCCACCTCAAAAATAGGTATAAATATTTTTATACATCCTTAGAGTTTATTTTGCTTAGGACCAATCCCTCCCTTAAGCTATTCTCCCTTGAATTCCTCCCTTCTCTCTTCCCCCTTTCTCTTCTTTTTATTTATTGAGTGAGATATATTTTTGTACCCAACTATTAATGTGTATTCTTCCCTCCTTTGACTAGTTCAGATGAGAGTGAGGTTCAAGTGTCAGCCACTCCCCTCACTGCTTCCTCCTTGCTTGTATAAATGCCCGCTTGTGCACCCTCCTCCTGTATTATATAGATGTCTAGCTGTGAACTTTCATCTCAGGCTAGGGGAAGCACTATAAACCAACTTTGGAGGATGAAGCCATGTGGAAATGTAAGAAACAGGCCTCAGGCCTTAGCCTTTTCATTTTTTCTTCTGTTCTAGGTGAAGGAAATAGAGTTTCTGGGCCTAGAGAGTTTAAATGGTCACCATAAGAGAACTCTAACATTCCAGAGTCTAGAATCTATACCAGTTACTGTGGCAGTCAAGCACTGATGTTTCAGGGAACTTGCTGGCACTAATACTATGTAGAACTGAACTATATTTGGGCTTTCCCCACCAGAGACTGATGTGGTACATTGGAAAGTATGCGCTGGAGGTACTGAGGGAAATGGTTGTACATTTCTTCTTGCTATATCTGTGAAATAAATATCCTTTTTTAAAAACTACTTTATGTAATATAGTTATGTGGGTATGAAGAGCTAGTTATAGCCCCCTAATGATGGGAGAAACATAATAACTGTTGGGGTCTTGAGCCAAAGAAAGTAAAGAAAGGCCCTAAACCCTCAGTTACCCCTTGGGACAATGAGAGGTAGATGTAGCAACCAGACTCTGAGAGAGAAATCCAGACAATAATCACTACAATCCTTTTTACAAATGGTGAAATTGAGTTTAGAGACATTAAGGGACTTCTCTATTGTAACATAGCCAGTAAATGTGAAATCCATATCTTGATCTGAGATCTTGATTCCAATTTCAGTGTTCTCTCATTTATATACCACGTTTCTTTAAGCACTGTCATATAGTGCTTACATTATTTTGTGTATTATTTACAGTATATACCATATAAATTAAAATACTATGTAAGTATATTTCTATATATTTACATTATATATGCTTATTTATATATATATACTATATATTATTATTATTATTGATTACCAATTATGACTGATAAGACATTTGGATGAAAATGATTTACTTATCTTTAAAGTAAAGGGGAGAACTTCAAACAAATGAATTCACATTTGAAATTCCACTTTAGTCATTCAGCAAATATTTTTTGAGCACCAATTTTCTCATTGGCCTTATGCTCAGGACTATACAAAAGAACTATAAAGTGTTGCCCCAACTGTCAGGGAGTTTAAGATTTAATTTGGGAGAAAATATTAACCCACATGAAATGACAAGCAAGAGGACAAAGCAACAGAATCATTGAAGCATGTATTTTAAAGCCCATATTTTAGAGAGGTCTTAGAGATAATCTTATCTAACTCCTCAGTTAGAGTATGTAATTACATGCTATAGTATAATGTAAGTATTCTTTTGCAATAGGAAAAATAAATGGTTAAATCATTATATAATGGATCTAATTTCATGGTGTATCTAAATTAATGGCAAGGCAATGGGAGTCAAAATATTTGTACAACCCTACAGTGTCAAGAAGTACTCCACTACTACAGCTGACTAAGCTTATGCAGACCTATATCCATTACAAAATTTTCAAGTGACAAATAGATACCTGGATTGTAGAGCTACATAGCAGATGAATTCTTAGGACCATTGGGAAATTCCTCATAGCATTTGAAATAAAATTCTTTCAGATTAATGGAGACCCCTGTTGTAAATTCTCTTTTCCTTAGCCATAACTAACATACTGAGGGGGTTAATGAATTGTGTATGTGTGTTTTTCCCACAGAGCATTCCACTTAAACTAACAAACTGCATTTTGAACTCAACAATCACAGGGAAAAAGTGACCATTACTTAGGTAAAATTCTTTCATTTCCACTAATAAAGTTTGATCACATAATTCCATTTTTGGGGTGGCTGAATAAGCATTCCTGTTCTTTGTGGTAAAACACAGCCCTACTTTTTCTTTTCCTTTTTTTTTCATTTTAGGCATAACAGTGAATTTCCAACCATTTGGAATTTGTTAGCTTTAATCTGTAGCAGACTATTATGGTATTTGTAACTCTACCTTTGACATTGTCTCATTATGAGTTAATGTAATACATACCTCAGTAAAATGAGAATACATAAAGCAAATTTTTCTACTTAAACCAAGTTATCAGTTTTTAGTTGAAGGAAAGTGAGCTCTTAAAAACCAAGGGATATGTGTGTGTGTATATACACATAAATATATCTCTATATAATGAGTTAGCAAAGTACAATTTAGTTTCAACTACATAAAGGTTTCTTCAAGGTTTTTGCCATTTGTTTTTATTTTCTCTAAATATATTTCAAGTTGGCCAAAGTGCAAAGTTAGACTATAATCAATGTCTCTTGTTTTTGTTTTGTTCTGTTTTTAAGTTTGCTTGCCCTCTGGAAAAATATGAAAGGATCAGAAAGTGTAATATGGTTTGGAAAGATGAATATGTTTGTGAACACTATTTTAATGAATATTCCTAAAATATCTGGTATTCTCTGAAAACCCTACCAATCAGATGGCCCATCCTTGACTACATAGTGTAGCTTTCTTTGATGATGAAAATAATAATTCAAATGCACTTAACCTGTAATATTATGAATTGTAATTATGTCTATTTCTGTCTTAGTTTCTGTATAGGACTATAATTTCCATACTTTATCTGAACATTGTACTGCTCCACTGGTGTCTAGCACAGTGCTCTATATAGAGTGAAGTACCACCTCCTCCAGGAGGTCTTTCCTGATTACTCATTGTTAAAACTACTCCCATCTTAAAATCAGTTTGCACTGCGCCCATTTTTTTTTACTGATTGATCTGTGTAAATATAACTAAAGAAGGAATTCAGAAAAAGAAGAGTAAGAGATGTCATCAAAGAATTTTATGATGTCAAGGGAAAATGGATTAGTCATATGACAAGGTCCAGGATGGTGAATACCCTGCCTGAGTGTTCCACTGGTACCCACGGGATGCTGGAAGAAATTAAGAAACACCAGCTTACATTATAAATAACTGAAGAGAAAGGCTAAGTTTTGTTTCGCTTAGAATTTTCCTCATTAGAGAGCAGAATGAACATCGGACAGTCAATACTTTCTTTGATACTCCAAAAGATGTGTGATTTTCCTCCATGTTGTATGATTTCTTCCTCCATGTTATATGATTTTATGAGTTACAGTGCTGTACTCCTCAACCCCAAACCAAAAAATAAGAATTAACTTTTGACCAACTTACTAATAATGATGCTGTCTCAACTAAGCTAGGCTGGAATCATTGATGACAGACTATTGAAGACAGAGACCACCACTGTACCCAACATGAAGCATTTGAAACTTGGTAGAATTTAATATTATGCATTTAGTTATAGAAAAATATAAGTCATCTAATTCAACCCTTTCATTTTATACATAAAGTAAAAGGCTTAGAGTGATTAAACATTTTGCCCAAAGTCAAAGTGATGGCAAATATATATTTGGATCCAATTACTTTACCTCCAATGGAAAACCTTGTCCTTTGTACCATGATTGAACCAGAATTTACACCTCATGGATATAGCTTTTGAGGTACTTTCTATGCAAAAATGACTTATCAGATTGCGGCAGGAAAGTGAACTCATTTACCTTGTAATTCTATGTATTTCATTTTATGTTTTTAAAAATATTCTGAGTTGGGTTACATGGAAAGGGATATTTGATACAAAAAAGTTAAGAATTCCAAAGATTAGAGCTTCATTGAAGAGTTAAATGAATAAGTGAACACACTGAAATAAAACTTTTCTCATGTTAATATGTTTGCATAAATATATTCTTTTAGTTCCATGTGCACAATTCCCAAAGTCCTGGCCAATTAAAAAAATACTTTGAACAGCTTTGATATCTCTAGACAACTGGTCTGGTTGACCAAAGGAATGTTTCATATTACACCTGGTTGCTTGACGTTACGGAGACCCAGGCTTATCTTTGTTATTAATCCAAACAAGCCATCTTTCTGCTTTCTCCCAAAACACATGAGCTACTACAAATTCTCATAAATTTTACCAATTATTTTTGGTGAAGTTTCTGAGTGACAATCATAACAATACCTCCACTAGGAAAATTTTCTGACTATGGAATAAGACTGGTACAATTTTTAAAAGAACAAGAATCTTTGTGACTTGTATTAACTAAAAGTCAGATCCCATTTCTGAAAAGGTAGAAATGTTTTCCATTTTCAGGATGTAAGCAGCAACACTAGTTCATTTGAGTTTAAAGACAACTCCTTTTAAATTGCTTTTATCTGACCTGAAGTTCAAAGAAATGGCTTACTTTAAAATTTGAATTTTATACTCTGGTGGCACACTTTGTTCGGTAAAGTTTTATATCCTCATATCTTTTCTGAAATTTAATTTCTCTCCTTAAAGTCTATTACATTATTTTCAAGACATTTCTCTGTTACAGGATAAAATATTTTAAAGTTTTGTTTGAATAGTTTGCACATTGAATCATCTGAATAAAAGTGGGGAGGGGGTAAAAAGCAATTAAGTTAGGGCCCTGACTAGAAGAGAAAATAAAAAAGGGAATAGCAAGAAAGGCTTTAATAGTGCATGCTGCACAAAACATTTATTTCCCCTTTCCCATGGTTAATCAGTTCTTTAATTCTTCTATGAGTGAATTGGTATATAAAGGTGTTTTCTTAGAAGGAAAGTAAGGGTCTGCTATAGATTTTTTTTCAAATATTTCATAACTTTACTCCTCCAGAAGGTTATGTCCCGGATTACCTTTCTGAATACATTATTCTATAACCTCAAATTTTCACTCTGAATCTTATTGAAGGGTACTCATCAAGATGAATTTTTAGAATTACAATTTTAAAAGAGTGGGGAATCTCTGTCAGTAAAATCTTCCATAAGCAACTTTTAGGAATATGGTACAACGTGTTGGATTTCCAGACCATTTAGCATTCAATCTTGGAATATTTTAAAAGTATACACACACACACACACACACACACACACACACACACACAGATTTTTAAAATGTCATATATACAGGGCAAAAAAGTTATATGTGATATATATATATATATATATTTAGATTTATATATTATATATAAGATTTATATGTATATATATATGCATACATGCATACATATACGTGTGTATGTATATGTGCCTACATATACATATATGTGTGTATAGATATATATGGGTATCTGTGTACATTATATATGAGTATATGTGTGCATGTATGTATACATGTATGTATATATGTGAATATGTGTGTATATTTTTTTGAAGAATAAAGAGAGTAAAATAATAGGATTTTACCACAATCTCATCCTCACTTTTGTTGTCTCATCAGAGAAACAAAAGAGAAAATAACTGATAGGGAATACAAATATGCAGAAGTGAACAACAAATTATAAGGAGACAAATGTAAAACAATAAAATTAAAAGAAACTATGACCTCTATACAAAATATGTTAATTTCAAAGATAATATGTATAAAGACAAATTACAATCTTCCAGAATAACATGACAATTCAAAAAACCTATATATCATTAAGGAAGAAATAATATAGGAAAGTTGTCCAATAATTCTAAACACACACACACACAATGCTAATCAAAAAAAAAAATAACTAAAAATGTCCCAAAAAAGAACCTATTCTTCACACTCCAAGGCACATAATGGTTAAACTTGACAATGCCACAGTTGAAAAATAAGGTATGTGAGCCACTGGTAGAAAGTGCTTTAAATATAGGGAAGGAAATTCAAATTGTAACTTCTGTCCCAAAACTCATTGATATGTGTTTATCTCTTTATTGGTGGAGATGAATGCCCTGCACTGCAAGAGGGGGCAAGAGAGTTCTAGCTTAGGCCAGCCAGTTGCCTTTGGGTATTCATCAAGCTTTAAGTGTTCTTTGATACAAATAACACAAAACTATTCTGCATCCACCAGAAACTACAGGAGAGAATGTAATAGTATGTTCTGACAAGCAAAGGAGCTCAAGATATAGTCTCTTTTTATAGGCCATTCATCTTTCACTAATGGGTAGTCTCAGGTTTATTAAGGAAAACTAAGGCAAAGTGATAAAAACCCTAGACAATATAATTATAAAGAAAACTACAAAAAATCAAACCAGTGGAAAAGCAAATGATCAAAGTTAAACCATAATAAAGCTCAAAGAAATTTTAAAAAAAGAATGGTCAGAACTTCCTATATACAATAATATGCTAACAAAACTGAACACAAAAGAAGTAGAAAATACTGTCCAAAAATTATACTCAAAATAAAAGGAAATCAAATTAGCTATAAAGGAACTAACATTTAAAAAATATCATAGTCCTAATGGAATTCTTTCAAAACTTTTAAGAACTATTGCCAATAAATTTTGTATAAATGTTGTTTAAATATAGTATAATGTTTATTATAATATATACATATTTTAAAAATATTATACATAATTTTTCTCAAATATTGAAAAAAAAGTACCCTACCAGATTTCTTTTGTGAGAGAAATATATTTATTCCTAATACCAAAACCAGAGAAAGACAAAGCACAGAAATATAGGCCAATATCATTAATGAATATTAAGTGAAAAAATTAAATAAAATCCAATCAAAGAGACTATAGAGATTCATCCAAGGAGCAATTCACTATAAATAAGTTGGATTCATAGCAGGAATACAAACATATTTCATCATTAGGAAAGCAACATATCATGGTAAAAACAATCATTTCCAAATACTATCAGAGTAAAAACGAACCAGTCCAAAAACCACATGAATCTTGCAATAGGTCTCTTTGACAAAGCACAGCATTTATTTGTACTGAAAACCATAGAATGTATAGGCATAGAGGAACCTTTTTAATATCGCAAATATGTCTAAAACCAAAAGCATATTCAACAGCAATAGACTAGAACCTTTCCTAATAAACAGAGGATAAAGCAAGGATTACCACTTTGCACAATATTATTTGACATAGTTTTAGAAATGCTACAACAGCAATAAGACAAGGGAAATGAAAGAGTAAAGAGAGGTAGAGGATACATTTAATATATCCTTATTTGTTGATATAAACATATCCTAGAAAATCAGCAAAGATACTGAGACAATAATTTCAGCAAACTTGCAGCCCCAAATCCCCTCCCCAAAGAAAATCAATCTTATTTTTATACAATAATAATAAGAATATTCAAGGGGCAAGAAAAGGGAAATACTATTGCAAATCACAACAAGATGCAAATATATTTGAGGATTAATTTGGCAAAGCATACAAAATATTTGTATAAATACAATTACAAAATGTTTTTTTTAAAATATGAGGCAATTTATAAAGTGGGAGGAATATTCAGGAACTATCACTGGGTACTGTCAAAATAATAAAAATAGCAATATTACCAAAGGTAATTTACAGTTTTAATTCTATAAAATCAAATTGCCAAAGGAACACTATATATAACTCAATGAAATGATGAGTATTTTGGGAAAATAGAATATCTAAAATATTAAGGAAAATGATGAAAAGAGATGGGGGTGAAGGGGGCACAGCACTTCTGAACCTCAAGTTATAATATAAAGCTGTAGTTTATAAAAGACATGTGACATTGCTTAAAAAATAGAGATCAGTGGAGCAGACTAGACAAGGAACAATCAGAAAAAATGGAACTTAATATCCCAGTATTTGATAAACAAAAAGCATAAATTGCTTAAGAAAGAATGCCTTTTGGGATTTTAAAGAAAAATTATGTTAAAACTAGAAAGTAGTCTGGCAGAAATTAGGCTTAGATGAATATTTGACTTAAAGTCAAATGTTGAAAAAGTCAAATGATAGAACTCAGAGTAGAAATTAGTTTTTCTAAGTTTCCAACCAATGGATTTTCTTCACACTGGGCATATATCATGTCGTAAAGACATAGAATATATTGATTGATGTAATGAAAGGATCACAAACCTAGCACTAGAAGGGAACCCAGGAGCCATCTAGTTCAACACATTCATTTCACAGAACTGAGGCCCAGGGAAGTTGCTTCTTTCTCAAGGTCATCTGTGTAGTAAGATTTGGATGCTGAATTTGAACACGGGTTCCCTTAATCCAGAGTCAGTTTTCTTTCATATCAATCTATGTCTGTGGTAAATATTAAATAATACTAATAATACCTTGTAACATATACAGCTAAATCACTTTTTCTCTCAGATACTAATCAACAGGAATAATGGCTAGAAGCCCTGGGAAGTATATAGCGCAGTGGTTTTTATTCTCATTTTACTTAACAGAATTGTGTCTTAGAGCAGTTAAAAAGGTAGGAAGGCAGGCAGGCAGGAAGGAAGGAAGGAAGGAAGGAAGGAAGGAAGGAAGGAAGGAAGAAAAGCAGATAAGAAGGAAGGAAACAAGCATTTATTGCCTACTATGTGCCAGGCGCTGTTTTACAAACATTATCTCATTTGATCCTAACAAGAACTCGGTGAGATAGCTATTATTATTATCCTCTATTTTATAGTTAAGGAAATAGGGGCAAGAAGAGGGAAAGTGAATTGGCCAGGGTCACATAGCTAGAGTTTGAGGTTGCATTTGACCTTAGATCTTTCTGATTCCACACCCAATGCTCTATCCATTGCAGTACCTAGGTACCCTTGATTTAAGAAATTTGCACGTGGTCATATGCCTAGTAATCAAACTCAACAAACCTTTATAAAGTACCATCTATTTTTATAGGAATATATTTGGCATTGGTATAGATATGTGGACTCAACTCTGGCATTCTGACCCCAAGTCCATTTTTCTTTCTACTCCATTGGACTTTTCTCCAGAAAGGCAAGAGTTCACAAAGGCATAGAAAATTATTTCATGTTCAAAATGAGATTTTCTTTCCCTGGAGTTGAAAAGATTCCATAAAGCCTACTGGGCACATTTCCATAATGCCAGGCTAATGGATAGGACTTCCAGGGCTGTCAGTCACTAGGGATTCCTCTCACCTTCCTATAACTTGAGTAATATACCCTCAAGTACAATTTGGTTATCTATGTTCCACCTTAAACTAAAATATTGCATTCCAGATTGGTTGTAGGAAAGGACAGTGTACTTGTTTTAAAATTTAAAATTCACTCTTCTCTTTGAAAGCTTTTATGAAGGCCCTTACCTGCAATAGTGCAATCTTTCAAGCCATTGATGTACAGCCAAACTGATGGGGTGGAAGTGTTAATGCCATTCTCTCTCTCTTTCCACACAGGAATAGCTACATGACTTTTCACTGATAATTTCCTTTCGACTTCTGACATCTTGCAAAATTAATGATTTTATGTCTTAAAATATTCAAATCTCTACCAGCTCTATACATATTAAATGGCTGTGCCCACAGTGTGCTAGGGTATAAGGACAAAAAGATCAACTGACAAAATGTAAGGCAGATTATTATCTATATGTATATTTTCTGTGCTTCTATTTATATACATACACAAACATACCCTCTCCTCCTGACACAAACAAATGGACACACAGTAGGCCAAGAACACATTTCAAAAATCCTTTATCAGGGATTCACCCTATAAAGTTTGCTTCAGGGACAGTGGTTCTAGGGTACAGGACCTTCTGGTTGAAGTTTAATAATGGCAATGAGTTAAACATTGTTCCTCCTTTATTATCCTACCCAATTATCCCCATTTAGCTATTAAGAAAAATCATAACAATAATAGTAATCTTCCAAGAAAATCCTCCTCTAATGCTTCAATTTGGACACCTTGAATTCTTGAAGGCTACATCAATTGCAAGACTAATAATCTGGAAGAACTTTGAGTGTGGTCCTGAAAATTAAGCATTGAGTGTCACCCAAGGACCTGGAAATCTGAGTTCTAGGAAGTTCATCATCAGACAGTGGTCAATTAACTGATAATTATTATCTTTTGCAATTCACGAAATCAAAGAGATAGTTGCAAAGATAGGTTGGACTATGTATTGTTGCTGAAATCATGGATCCAAGCACCACAGGAATAAGATAATATATCAAGGACCTATGATTTCAGTGGTATGGAAATTAATGCATATTACAAATCACCTTTAGATTACTAGATATGTCAGAGCAAGGTGCCTAAAACTCAGAGAGGTCGCAACTTGCATAGCGGTATTGGCTCTCAGAGCAAATTGTTAAATTTTAAGTGTGAGCATTTACAACTCAGGGAATTCTATAAACCAGGGCTTAATGTATTGATTTGTTGACTGACTAGACAAGAAAGTGATGGAAACAATGTTAAAGATGCAAATTGAGATTAATTTTTGGAGAGATGGTTGTTAAACATTTACCTAAATGCTGTTAAACATTTCCCTAACACATCCCTAGACTCATTCATTGTCATACAACTAATGTGTCAGAGGTGAGATCTGAATCTAAGTCTTTCTGCCTTCATGTGAGCCCCTCTAATCCACTACACTCAGTGAATGCCACTTAACAGTAATAGCAGCAGAAGTAGTAATGGTTGTAGTAAATCAAACATTCCAAGCGACAACTACTAAGTCAGGAAGAAAGAACCACCTCCTAGATTAGGAAAGAGTCACCTAGCAAAGTCAAGAGCTTGTCATTTTACCCAACATATGACAATAAAGAAACTATTTAATGAGTTAGAAGCTCAATGACTTCATTATTCTCTGGAATCATTGGAGGTAAAAAGTCATACAACAGTAATGTAAAAAAGGATGGGAATAGTAGGTTTCTTTAGTGATAGCTATGGTTTGGCCAATTCTATTACATTTTGTTGGTGCTTTAAAGTTCAATTTCCATGGTTCCCTTCCATCTTCATTCACATCCGTCTTATCTCTGGCATCTCTAATAGCACACCCAGCATTTTTGTTGCTTCCTTTGTTGCCTCTCAAGTTATTTCTCAAGTGCTATCATATCCAGGTATTGGCCAACAATTAGACAAGACAGGCAGATGGGGTTTAATGAAACTTTCAGTTGAGGTAGGAAAGGAGGCAGAACCCAGGTGTTAGCCAGGGTTAGTACAACCCTATAAGTTGAGATGATAGACAGATAGCATAGTATATGTTAATCTATTCCAGAGCCCTGGAGGGATAAGAGCATTAAAGGAGAACCAGGCTAATATCAGGAATTCAAATTGACAGAACAGGTCTAAGAGTCTAAGTGATTAGAACAAGCAGAGAAATGCATAATAAAGTAAGTCTAAGCAAGTTTACCATGTTAGTTCTGGAAGAAGGAGAGAGAGAATGGATAATTGATATTAGGAACTCAGGCCAGGAGCCTATGAAAGAGAGTATAGGAACATCTAGATAGTCTGACAAAATAAAAAGAATAGCTAATCAAGGCCAAAAGACTAGCTGAAACTCATATCCAGAGGCCAGAACTAAGAAACGAGGAAGTGAGATAAGAGGTATCACACAGAGGAAAAATACCAATGGATATTCACCATGGTTATACTGTCATCAAGTCATTTCCAGATAATCTGGACAATAGACATTAACTAGACAGCACAGACGATTGCAGATATTTTTTCCTTTCACTCAGTGATTGAAGTGCCATGTAAAAACAGCCTAAATAAAAATAAGGAATAGGATAGGAAAATGTAATATAGTATAATTTAATGTAATATATGACATATAATGTAGTATAATGTAATTTAATGTAATATAATGTGATATGATAGATATGATGACATGACATGACATAACATAAAAAAATCAAAGACAGCTAATGATTATTGAGGCAGCTAGATGGAATAGTAAATAGGGCTCTCTGGCCTAGAGTCAGTAAGACCTGAGTTCAAATCTGGCCTCAGACCTTTATGAACTGTGTAACCTTGAACAAATCATTCAACCTTTGTCTGCCTCAGTTTCCTTAATTTTAAATAGGGATAATAACAGCACAAACTTGCCAAGATTTTTTTCTGGGATAGAATGAGATATTTATAAAAAGAGTTTAGCATGGTGCCTGGTATATAATAGGTACTACATAAATGCTTGTTGCTGTGATTATTAATAATAAGGTTTGCAAAGAACTTTACAAACATATCTTAGGTTATCTTCACAACATCCTCAGGTAGGTGATGTGTTTAGCTTCATTTTACGGATAAGGAAACTGAAGCAGACAGAGATTAAAAACTGATTTACTCAGGGTCACACGGCTAGTGTCAGATGTTGTCTTTGTACTTGTCTTCTCTCACTCCAGGTCCAGTGATCTATCTACTGAGTCACCTAGTTGCTTCATAGTTGTCTTGAACTTTAGCAAATAATTTTCTAGGTTGAAATGAAACATAACTGCAAATTTATTTTCAAATTGACTCTATTTCCTCATAAACACACTCGGACATACATACATGCATACATACATACATGCATACATACATACATATATATGTGTATATATATATGTATATATATGTATGTATGTGTGTGTGTGTGTATATATATATATATTTTCCCAAGGGTGGTCAACTGGGGGCCTTTCCTAACTGAAAATAAGGTACATGCATTTTCCCATCTTCCCTTCCTTCCAGAAACGGTATATGAAATGATGTAAACTTTTTAAAGAGAGCCACATAGAACAATTCCTTCTTCTTAGTGACTGTTTTAGTCTTTGTTGTACAGTGTATTGTAAGTAATTTTAAAAGGCAATGATTTTGGCATAGACACTCTTTCCACAATATTAAATGTATATTGCAGGTACTTATCTGCTTACTTCTTATTCCCTTCACCACGTCTCCCAGTCGAATGGAAGCTTTTTGAGGTAAGGGACTCTTTTCGTTTTTCAGTTATATTTCTTCTTAAAAAGAATGTTTCAAATAAAAAAATCTGGCAAAGAACAGGTAAGCATTTGCTTTGGAATTTAAAAAAATCACATGACATCAATGATTACTTTGTGAAAGGTGAGAAATGTTTACAAGGATAACTTTAAACAACTTATATTGCCTTGAAATTCACAATTCAGTCATTTCATTAAAAGTATACAAAGCAATTTCTCTCTTACGCTGTATTTATGTTGTAAAGTCTAGAAGTTCAATATAAATGCTGTTGCAGACACTTTTAAAAGTATTTTATACCTCTAACTCCAATATTTTCATTTTGTAATGTGTAAAAATCCTAATGATGTCAAAGTTCAGGCTTCATTGTAATGTCACTGAGGAACTTGCCAAAAAAGGCATTTTTGTTTGAAGAACATACTGTTTTAGAGGGTAGTAATAATACTCTACCATGATGATTCAACACATAGGCATCTCAGGCTTTTGAACTACTTTTCCAGATCTTGCTTACATTGGTCCATTTTCTAGTGGTCAGTTCCTACATTCTCTCAGGTTTTAAGGGTGAAATCTCAGCAACAGGGAGTGTCTTTCTACTACTATTACTCACAACATCCATCTGTAGTCTTTCCAACATGAATATCAGTCGCTATCTGTTGTGCTCAGTCATGTCTGACTCTTCATGACCCCATTTGGCATTTTCTTGACAGAGATACTGGAGTGGCTTGTCATTTCCTTCTCCAGCTCATTTTACAGATGAAGAAACTGAGGCAAATAGGGTTAAATTTCCTGCCCAGGATTACACAGTTAGTAAATGTCCAAGGCCAGATTTGAACTCAGGAAGAGTCTTCCTAACTCCAGGCCTGATGCTCTATTCATTACTCTATCGAGATGCCCTGTCATGATTTATTCAGCCAGATTGTTTAGTTGTTTAGAAGCAGGTATTTATTACAGTGGCATATTTAGTACAAAATATCTCCCAAATAGTTTTGACCCACTCTTTTACAGATTCAAGGGGAACTTGGGCTCCAGCTTAGATAGAACATGAAGCAACGGGAATTAACAGCTTGCAAAAATCCTTTTCCACAGTCTTCCAGCTGTTCCCCTTAGGAAGAATATAGTTTTTTTTTTTTTCTTGAAGAAACCTGAGTCTGCCATTTCTTATCATACCCAGTTTATCCTCATCTCCTCATGTAGACACTGTCATCAGCCAGTGCTGTCTCAGGAACACTTCTAGGAAACTGATGAAAAAGTATAAATCATCCCGTCCTCTGAGGGTAAAAAGGTTTCTCCCAGCAAAGACTGAGGCCGAGTTCAGGGCTGGCTACTCTTCTCTTCTCTGTCCACCTCCAAGAAAAAGTTTTCTCAGGGACTTGATTGTAAGATTTCTAGATGCCCAGATCCTCAGTTCTAATTAGCTTCCTGCTTTTGTAAAGCACCACAGGGCATGACCAAGTTCCTCAACTAATTGCCAGATCTTATTCATACTTCTGCAGGAATGATTCCATTAATATGGAATACTGAAAGAGAAATTGAAGTTAAGTTGGCTGAGGTGGGTTTTTTTTGGTTCATTCAAAAAGGACAAAAATCAATGGTTTTTTAATGTGATACACACATGTATGTATATATATATATATATATATATATATATATATATATATATATATATATATATATATATATACACTTACATATATAATACATATACACCAATATGTACACATACAGATAAATATACATATATGTGTGTATATGTGTGTATGTACATGTATGGATAAAGATATATCTATATCTATCTATCTATATATATATATAACATTTATAGATACATTTATATAGATAGAGTTAGAGATAGTGGTAGAGATAGAGACAGAGATAGAGACAGAGACAGAGATGATAGAGATAGAGATATAAATAGAGATATAGTTCTGAAGTAATAAGTCTTTAAATTCCTCTTCCAGGCAGAAGTACTATGCTAGAACAAGCAACTACAAAAGCCATCAGTATTCCTTATATCTATGAGGAAGGGGAAGCTGGGTGATGCAGTGAGTGGAGCATCCCACCCAGAATCAGGAAGACCTGAATTCAAATCTGACTTTATGTATTTGCTAGCTATGTGATCCTGGGTATGTCACTTAACCGTGTTTGCCTCAATTTCCTCATCTATAATAAGAGCTGGAGAAGGAAATAGCAAACCACTCCAATATCTTTGCCAAGAAAATCCCAAATGGGGTCACAAAGCATTGGACAGAACTGAAAAAAAGACCCAACAACAACAACGAGCTATGAGGAAGACTTCAGCTTTTAAAATCATTTGGTATATTAAAATGATGCTGAACAGCAGGGAAGGTGACTTGGCCCTGGGTAAAGAAGAGGCCCAGTCACACCAGACCCTTTCAGAATAAGAACTTAATAATTCAAGTAGAACAGAGGTAAACCAATTATTTCATTTCATCTTTGAAACCACATTCCTTAGCACATTTATTAGGCTCACAGAAAACATCTAATAAATGGTTGTTGAATTAAATATACCTTAGTATATGGTTTAATGAGTTTCTATGATAGAAATCTTCATCATCTTTGCTAGCAGTCACCCCTCTGGTAATAGGCCTTTCTGATCTTGTACATAACAAATTTATTTAATATTTATTCCATTTAACAGGACAAGGAGGTAAATGAGGAAGAATGGATGTGGCAAGGTCTCCGATTCATCTTTGTATGCTTTATAGGGCAGTATAAGAGAAGGAAACATTCAGAAGACCTCTAAACCCACAATATTAGCCCTGCAGTCACACGTGGCTCATTGTTAAATTTTACTCATTTAATATAATACTAGCTTTTATTATCTATTTTTGTGGTAATTATATATATTCAAATGATATGTGAAATAACATTTTCACTGTTATAGGAACCACGATTTACCAACAAATTTTTTTACAGTTAAAAATAACTCAGTCTTTTTTTTCTCCCATTGTTTTAAACTTAGACTTTGTGCATCTCTTTTTTCCTAGCTGTGTTGAAATACTTGCAAAAAGGCTGTTTTGGGTACTGTTTCCACCCGGCCAGATGCAGGAAATACTGGAAATCTTTTAACAAAACCTCTTCTTTAGAGATTTCCTCCTGAATTTTACAGACCTAAGTAGTTCACATGGCCTTTTGAGGTTTAACACATGTACCACTCCTTGAGATTTTTCAGAGTAGAAAGTGTTTGAGACTGTGTCTTGTGAGATCTTTGGGTATATGGAGAAAGCTGTGCTTCCCTAGATTTAAATGGAAAACTTTGTGTTAACTATTTTATCAATTAATCTTGAAACTTCTGAAGTTCAAAAGCTTATTTAGTGCTGATAAATTAGACTTCTACAAATATGAGGAGGTATTATAAGGTAACAAGAAACCACATGGTGAAAATGTAATTATTCTACAGCTATACCTTTTGGTTGAGAAAGTTAAAAAAAAGTCCTTGTAGATTATATAATTCTTATAATCTTCCATTCAACCAAAGTCAACCAAATGCACTACAAACTGGGAAAAAACCACAAATTAAGCCAACTACTTCTGCAAAGAACTTATTGAGACAGCCCTGCCAACATGATCCATGATTGTTATTTCTACATATGTATACGTGAGAAGTTATGGCCACACCCAAGACCTTTATGACATGGCTAAGACAGGTGGGGTTATAACAGCCTGAGAACCATGCCTTCATCTCAGAGCAGGTCAGGCATGGATGATGCATGCAGTCTTGATAAGAAGCCAAAGTATTAGAAATCCTGGCTAATTCAAAGAAACTTAGATGTATGTACTCCCTGTATCTTTCTTTGTCATCCAGTACCATTAATGAAGGCTTGAATCTCTACTCTTATACCTAGCTTCTTTCTTCTCTGTATTCTGGTGCTTCAGAGAAATTCAATTTCCCCAACCAGTCTTGTTTTTAGTTTTCTGTATACTTATTTAGATCTCAATTGAGACTCAAACATTTTTCCTCCAGGAGAGGATTCATATCTCTCCTCCCCAATGTCTAGATACAGAAATAATTTATAGCATCATAACAGTTGTCCACTTGTGATATAGAATAAATGAGACTTTCTCTAAAGGCAGAACATATCTGTGGTTCTCTTGAGACAGCTGTTTCATCCAAGAATTATGGTATCAGCTGTGACAGGATTGCCATTAATTTAGGGGAAACTGGCAGGCAAGGTCAGCCCAATCTTTAAACTAGCCATAAAATATATACGCACCTGCAAAGAGCCAAGTGTTGCAAAATTGTTGAATTCCATACAAACTTGACACCTCCTCAGTTCTGTTAGCATTGGGCATTTCTGCATCAGACCTAGACCACCTATCTCTTTTCTTATTACTTGAACTTGAATGGTTGCAGATCTCTTTTAATCTCCATCTCCTGTATAACTCTAGCACACATCACCCTGTTCTTAGCTCTGAACACTCAAACCCCTGGTTATGGCATTTCCCTGGAAAGAACTGTGTGGCTGTCATTCTTACTGCTTTAGACAGCTTCTGGCCCAGTCAAGAAGTCCTTAGCCCCAGCACTAGTAGGACTTTGAGGGTAGGATTGGTAAGAATAATATAGAATACTATTAATTTAGTGGTTGTTCTCTATTTAAAATGTATGTATTTTGGTGCCTTTAGCCATGGTATTTTATTTACTTTGTATATATTTTGTACATATTTATCTGTGTGCATATTGTCTTACCTGTTCCCACAATAAAATGATAGCTCCTTAATGGCAGGGGCCCTTTTTCTGGGGCGGGGGGTAGGTCTTTATATCCTCAACACCTAGCACCTAGCATGTGGCCCAGAACACAGAAGTTGCTTAATAAATACATGTTAAATAAATGTGTGTTAGATAAACTAGCTTATTCTAAATGAAGAAATGCAATATAACCCTCAAACTAAATCCATCCTCTTCATGTCAACATTTCATCACATTCAAATGGCTGAACTATGATGTGCTTTCAAATTCAAAATGGATTCACTTTACCTAATTCAAAGGTTATATTGCTTTAAAATGGTGAGGGGGTAAAGCAAGGATAACTTTCAGGGAATTATGTGTTCATTTGGTCAATTAATTATTTGGCTTCTTTCTGAAACCAGATTCTAAAAATGGAAAACTGATTTAGTGATTTTAAAAATATTTCTCAGCAAAGTTGTATCTTTCATTTAATCACAGATAAAATATATGTATGCTCAGGGGTGGTGGCACATACCTGTCACCCCTACTACCAGGGAGGTCGAGGCTAGTGTATGACTTAACTTGAGCTTGGGAATTCTGAGGCTAAAAGATGATCCAGTGTCCTCACTAAGTCTGGTTTCAATATGGTGATTAGTCCAGGTCAGAAATGGAAAAGGCCAAAACTTCAGTGTAAGTCAATATTGGGATTGGGTCCATGAGTGGCAATTATACCTCCAATCTAAGTAAGAATAATTACATATGAAACTGCAAATCCACTATGTACAGCCTGCTGTTCCTTTCAAACATACAACAAAAATATGAATATTTTTTTCTCTCTGTCTCCTAGAGATAGCTACCATTAGACACAAAAGTGCATATGCATACACCTATATACATATACATACATATACACATGTACACACAAACACATATATGGAAACTTATTCTATACATGTATTTATCAGTTCTTTCTCTGGATGCAGATAGTGTCTTTCTTCATACGTACTTTATAGTTAATCTGAGTATTTATAATAGTCAAAATAACTCACTCGCTCAAAGTCATTCTTAAAACAACGTTGATGTTACTGTATATATTGTTCCCTTGGTTCTGCTCATTTCACTCTTGGGCAAGTCTTTCCATCTTTGTTTCTAAACTCATTGAGCTCATCATTCCTTTTAGCACAATAGTATTCCAGTATATTCGTATACCACAACTTGTTTAGCCATTCCCCAATTGATGGGCATCCTGATGATTTCCAGTTCTTTGACACCATAAAGAGAGCCTCTATAAACATTCTAGAACATATAAGTTCTTTTCCTTTTTCCTTAATTATTAATCTTCAGAAATAGACCAAAGTACTGGTATTGCTGGGTCAAAAGATATAGGTAAGTTCAATAACTCTGTGGGCATAATTCCAGATTGCTCTGAGATATGAAGATTCACTTTAAAAAAATAATCAGCTAAAGTCTGTTCATCTTTTAAAAAGTAAAATAACAGAAAATTGAACTATTCTAAACTTTATCCTTTTCTATATAGCTACTCCTCACACACACTTATACCATCTGTTTGACATTTCTTTTTAACTTAAAATTCCCATTGGAATTGCAATTAGTCATTTCAGATATTTCACAAGGCCACAATTTTAGTCATTTAATTACTTTTTTATTAGTCTTAGTTGTAGACTTTTCCATTTAAATCAAAATGCAAACTAAAATAACATATTTAATTAATATACTTCACAGATGTATTGTTTCTGTTCATTAGAATTAAGGTGGCTATATGACCTGATGTATTTATGACAAAAGACACCATTTTCATCTTTTCTATTCCCCCTCTCAACATTTAGAGAAAAGTCTTGTGGAATGACCAGAAGAAGATAGGTGGGTGAATCATCTGTTTGCAGGAAAGTTACCTTTCCATTGGCTAGAGTTTTAGGAAGGTTTTCAAATAATTAAAATATGCAAATGATCAATTAAACTTCTAATAGGTCAGCCACCATCCTAAGGTCACTGATCAAACTGCTACTTCTCAGTCTCCAGACTACAAATCATTGTTTCCTTTTTTTTTTCCTCCAGAAGACTCAGGCAATCTCTTATACTATAGATATTGTGATAGATGGATGGATAGAGGAAACATATTCCGAACATAAATTACAGGTGATCATCTTCATAGGACTTATGCAAATTAATATTAATTCCCCACCCCCAATAAAAGACATACATTTCAATCTTGTCCATGAATCTGGGCACATAAACAGATTTTTTTGGATGTCCAAAAACCACTTAAGCAATTCAGTAATGGAACTAAGAGCAACATATTTAATAAATAATTCTAGACAGACATAGATTATAGTAGAAGAGCAAAGTACTCAGATTCAGACCTGGTTTCAAATCCACTTCTCATGCTCATTTGCTTAAATTCTCTGCATCTCTTTCCTTATTTATATACTGGAATGAAGTATTTGTACTACCTATTTGAAAGTATTCTAATGAGAAAAGCACTTAACTGTAAAGTGCCATAAAAGTGTAAGATATTAATATGGTATGTAGACATTATATTAATATTAGCATACGTATGTGTGTGAAATATCAAGGGTAACCTTTCTCCTCAAGTGCTATGACTAAGGTCATACATATACATTCTGATTTTGTGTAGTAACAGGGCCACTGTAGGCAAGTTTAGATTTCAGAAAGGCATCACTATGGAAACAGAGAGCATCAAGTAGGACATAATTAGAAGAGGAGCTCAAAGTGCTTTTCAGGGTGGAGGCCTTATAGTCCAAGAATAGTTTAATTATCATATTTTGGGGTTGGTGGAGGGATAGATTAGATGAAGCACTGATATGGTATGGCCAATTTAAAGCCCAGACTTGACAACATATGGTAATTCACTTTGGAACATCCTGAAGGAAGAGTTCCAACTACAACTAACAAATAGCTAAAAATATCTATCAGAGATCATTTCTAAGATTTGTTTTGTTTTGTTCGATTGTGTCCAGCTCTCTGTGATCATTTACCCCCCAAAAATGTTTGTGTGTGTCTACAATCAGTGCCTTCACCACTGTCTTCAGTGCCTCCACACTCTCTTTTAAACTGTTTGTAGACTGGCTTCCAACCTTGTCTTTCAACTTAAATTGCTGTCCCCTAAGTTAACAATGATCTCTAAATTTCCAAATCTAAACATGCCTTTTTTCTCCTACTATGCATCCTCAACCTCTTTGAAGTCCTTGGCACTGTTAATCACCTTTTCTCTTTGCTGCTCTCTTCTTTCTAGCTTTCTGTGACACTGCACTCTCATGAGTTTCCTACTACCTCTCTGATTCAGTCTCTTTGGCCCAGTCTTCTTCCAGATCATGCCTGTTAACTTTGGGTGTCACCAAAGGCTCTGTCTTAAGCATTATTCTCTTCTCCCTCTCTACTAGCTCATGGCTAACTGACACAGTGGATAGAGCACCCAACCTGAAGTCAGTCGATCAATGACATTTATTAAATACCTACTATGTGCCAGGTGTTATGCTAAGTAATGGGGATGCAAAAAGAAGCAAAAGACAACCCCTGGCACTCTGTTTGGCTTTTAAAGTGCTTCATAATCTGGGCTCTTCCTACTTGTCTAGTCTTCTAACATTTTAATCTCTTCTGTATATTGCACAATACAGCAAGACTGTCATCCTTTCTGTTCCTTTCATAGGATCATTCCATCTCCAATTTACTAAGGACTTATCAAATGCTGGATGAATTGGCTTGGCTTGATATGTCAATTACAGTTGAGTTTTAGTTATCCATTAAAGGGAGTTTGTGAGGCCTTCTTCCTGAAAATCAGAGATATCATTTGGGCAACATGATTAAGGCTTTGTATAAGGGCTGGTCTTGTCCAATCCTCTAAATCACTATTGACTAGAGAAATGCAAATTAAAACAACTTGAGGTATCACTTCACACCTAGCAGATTGGCTAACAGAACCAAAAGGGAAAGTGATAAATGTTGGCGGGGGGGCAGGGGGGGGGTGTAGGAAAATATATTAGATGAAGCCCTGATATGGTGTGGCAGTCTAATGCAGTCTTGGGGGAATTGTGAATTGGTCTAATCATTGTGGAGAACAATTTGGACCTATGCCCAAAGGCTTATTAAACTGTGCATTCCCTTTGACCCAGCAATAGCACAATGATGTGGTTGTGGTTGTCTCTATCCAAAAGAGATCCAAGAAAAGGGAAAAGGACCTATTTGTACAATATTATTTGTAGCAGTTCCTTATGGTGGTGGCAAAGAATAGGAAATTAAGGGGATGCCCATCAATTGGAGAATGGCTAAACAACTTGAGGTATGTGACTGTGATGAAATACTATTGTGACATAAGAAATAATGAGCAGGATGGTTTCAGAAAACCTGGGGAGTCTCATATGAACTTATACAAAGTGAAGTGAGTAGAACCAGGGGAACATTGTACATAGTAATAGCAACGTTTTAACAATGATCAAATGTGAAAGACTTAGCTACTCTGATCAAAGCAATGATCTAAGAAAATTCCAAAGAACCCATGATGAAAAATGCTATCTGCCTCTAGAGAAAGAACTGATGAACTCTGAATGCAGATTGAAGCATACATTTTATGTTTCTTGCTTTTTATTGCATTTTTTCTGCAATATGGTTAATATAGAAATATTTTTGAATGACTTCACATGTGTAATTTATATCTTGCTCACCTGCCTAATACATGGGAGCAAGGAAGGGGAAAAGAAGAATTTCTGGAGCTTTATAGGAGACCTGTGGATTGATCTGGGAAGTTCTCTGATATCTCACCAGACAGTATACCCCAAGGTAAGAGGTAAATCGAATGCCCTTCAGCAGGGCCTAGATAGAATAGGATCTAGGTAGGCTTTCTGCCAATGTCTCTGCATCCTCCTTTTCAGGGACATTTGGTTTCTTTGGTGTGGGGGGAAAAGTGAGGTGATCTTGAGACTAGGAAGCTCCTTGAAGGACCAAGTAGTCCCTTCTGTCTGCTTAAGTAATTTTCCTAAGTCAGAGGCCTCTGCTCTGTGAAGACCAGTATCCCTGAAAAAGGCCATATTTCAACAACCTGCAAAAAAGTTTGGTAATCTGGGGAACTGTGTTCCCATTTCTACTTTGACACTCTGGGTTTCCATTTCCTCTGAAAAATGAAGGGATTGATAACATAAACTGTTCTCTAAGGATCCCTTCCATATTTGAGCTCCATTTGACTCCATAGTCTCATTTTCAGTAAGTAATCCTCAGGGATTACTTTCCCTCTCTCCAGTCCCAGTTTCCTTTGTGATTCTATATATTTTATTTTATCTATTTAGAAAGCATTTGTAGCCTTTGTGAAACTCCCAAATAGATCTATGGCACAAAACATGCTTAAGAATTACCACCCTAGACAATACTTGAGATTCCTTCTGACTTTTATGTAATAAACAATTAAATGGTTTTGGGGAGATGGAATGGCTTCAAACCCCGTTATGGCACTCTCACCAAAGATATTGATCTTTTTTTAACATAATGGTTACCCCTCCATTATCCATTGCCCGGCATTCAGGCTCCCTAATTAGACTTCTTAGAAACCAGATATTAAGGCAAAACAACTGACTTAGAGATGGGGTTTTGTCACTGTTGTTTTTTTTTTGTATATTTGTTTTTGTTTGTTTTGGTAGTTTTTTTTTAAATTGGACCTAGGATTAAATTGGCAACTTGTAGGAAACAAACTAATAAAGATTAACATCAGTCCTTCAACTTACAGTCCTAGAGAGTTGACTGGGGCAAGATCTACAAAGTGAGGATATAACTTCATGGATAACCCTCTTCTGCTCTACTGCCTATGTTGATATCCTCATTTTATATGATTTGTTAAATTCAGAATAAAAATTAATAAAATATGTGAAAAATAAGGTGCCTGTGGGTACTGAGAGGTTAAATGACTTTCCTTAATGGGAGTGTGTTGGCAATCAAAATGGGCTCTTAGCACTCAGTTCAACCAAGTGCCCTTGAAGAGTTTGGCCTTTGTTTCCTTGATTATATTGAGAGTCCTTGGTGACCTCCTTGCCTCAGGAGTGGGCCTAGTTCACACGTGAGTTTGAGTGACATGTTTGGGACATCAGAGGCTTTTAGACCACATGGGTTTAAATCACCTCTTTGTGACAATTCTAGGTCACGTGGGTGAGTCACACGTGTGACTCACCCTTGACCCCGAAAAAGATATAAAACCAGGGGTTGGCTTTCTCTTTTTCAGAGCTCTTGCCTGCAGCCATGGTGGCTCAAGCGACTCTGGGCCAACCCTTGTTATGAGCTCCCAGGCTGAACCTAGATGTTGGTAACTATGAATTGTATTTGGTCTGTCTGTCAATGTTTGTAATTTGTTCGTATTTGATCCGAAGTTCAGGGTGCTGGCTTTTTCCCCTGAACTAAGTGACAGATATTTGTATGCCAGATTAAAGTAAGCTTGTTAACCCCTTAACATTGCTTTCCTCACTAAAGCAGATCAAAAGAACCTGGGCTTTGGCAGCATTTTTATTGTTGGGCTTGTGTTGGTCTTTCACCCCCACAACAGTTGCTAGCCAGATTGTTGAAACAACATGTCAGAGGTGAGATTTGAACCCACATTTCTAATCCATGACATCACAATGCCTCTCATGGCAAATAATTTTCAAGACTAATTATGCCATGGAAGAAGGAGTGGCACTTCCAATAAGTCATTTAAGCTTTTTCTGACTCCAACAAATCTGAGGTAGCCCCAGTCACTGGGAACCGATCAGAATGCTTTTTTTACCCCTATGTAGGTACTCTTCAGGCAAAGTTCCATGTCATCTCATTAATTTAATGAGGTGCGCTTGTCAAGTTTATCAGAGATGGTCCATATCAACTTTATTTTTTCCCTGGAAATTGTTTTCTGATTAAAAACAGCTTAGTATGTTTTTTTTTAAACAGAATTTTTTTTGAGGGGAGTGGCTGGCTTACCTAGTCATGGTCTTGCAGTATCCTGAAATGTCTGTTTCCTTCAGTAGGGTGTTATTTCTCTATGCAACCATTGAACAAGCCTTTATCACCATATTCCTCTTGTATGGCTTGCAATGCTGGCCCCAAGGATTTAAATTCCTACCTTCAGCTTTTGTTGGTTTAAGAGGCTATGCCTTGATTATGAGTCTTTAGTAAATAAAACAAGTTATTCATTTCACAAATATGTTTGAATTATATAATTTTCATTCCAGAAACCAGCTTATCCATTATAAAGCAGACAATCTTAATTTAATGAAAAATCAGCTTGGAGAAAAGTCCCTTTAACAAAAACACAATTGTGAATTTGTTACATTATTTTTTTCTGCTATAGTCGTCAGCCAATGACAGAAAAATTGCTACTAATAAGAATTGACCCTCAGCAATAGAATATTCAGAGGTCTTGCCTGTGATTTTTTAAATCTATAAATATCAAATATTGCCCTCTTTTTTAATCTAAACTTCCACTGAATCGACTCATGATAAATAGAAGTGTTACTTCATTAAATTTTATGGCCATTTCTAACTCACAAAGACCACTTAGAGGCAGTATAATTTAATTGTATTAAAATGTCATTTTAGGTGTCATACTGAGGATGATTTTACATTTATAAGAAGGATGGAACATTTTACTGAATGCTCGGTCATATGATGATGATTTTAATTGATTTTGTCACATAGCACCATAATGGGAATCCTTATATTATCTCCCTTATCTCTGACCTATGTCTGAACTCTTTTCAGATCAGCAGATATTAGTAGACAGCTAAGTGGCTTTGTGGATGGAGTGTTAGTCCTGGAGTCAGAAAGACCTGAGTACAAATCTAGCCTCAGACACTTACTAGCTATGTGTGCCTGGGTAAGTCACTTAGTTCTGTTTGCCTGAATCCATTGGAAAAGGAAATGGTAAGTCATTCCATTATTTTTGCCAAGAAAACCCCATGGACAGTATTGACATTTTGTGGTCCAAGGGTCACAAAGAGTAGGACATGACTGAACAACATGTGAAGAGCTGTGATAGACATTGAAGATGAAAAGACAAATTAAATAATCCCTTTCTTCATTAACTTTGTGTAACAACTTATAGAAATAACAGTATTTAATGGAGCAGAATTTCAAGATAAGGTACCATGTTATTACACTGATTTAGATATACACTGGTATACCAAAAATACAGAATCAAAGATATTTTAAATGATCTTGCAGAACATTTAGTTCAATTCCTTCTTTACATAGATCATAAGCTCTATGAACGCAAGGTCTGCTCGACATTACTTCACCTTTTTTCCACCTTCTTCAGTACATCACAGTGCCCTCACTTGATAATAATGTTGGTTGAGTAGACACACATGGAATCCAGTCAAATTGAATGAGGAATCAAAAGATCACAGAGGTTAAGTAGCTTGTCCAAGGTCATCTAACCAGTGACCATAACAATTAATGCAGGAAAGCCATTATATGGCACAGTCTCAACCTATCCCCTTGTACCAGCATTAAAAAGCAATTTTGCTGTACTAGAGTATAAAAGTTGTCAACTCCAGTCAGTTTCAATTATAGTGGTTTGGCAGGATATGGTATTAAAGATTTAAATTGAAAATGTTCCAATATTGTAGAATATTACAGTCAGTAGCATGATTCTGAAGCCCATAATTTAATTAAATTCATGATTAAATTCATAATTAATCATTGTATTTGTGTTAGAATATAAACAGTGTGTGTATATGTAGATAGAGTGGTGTGGTGAATAGAGAGCTGGACCTGGAATCAGAAAGACCTGAGTTCAAATCCGGCCTCAGATACTTATCAGCTTGGTGACACTGCAGAAATCACTTAACCTCTCTCTGACTCAATTTCCTCATCTATAAACTGGGGATAATAATAGTACCTCCTTCCCAGGGTACTTATGAGGATAAAATTAGGTAACATTTGTGGAGAACTTTGCAAAATGTTAAAGCTTTGTGTAAATGCTAGCTGTTATTAGCCTATCTCCACAACATTCCTCAAATCTATTCCTATATCTCTACTCAATCAACCACCATGATTCAGGTTTGCATCACTTCCCACCTGGTCTCTTGCAATAGCCTCCTAATTCATATCCGTGACTCAATTCTCTTCCCTATCTAATCTATTCTACATGTAAGTGAAAAAGTGATATTACAAAAACAATGGTTTGACCATGTCATTTTCTTTCTAAATAAACTCCAGTAGTTTCTTATTGGGGTAGCTGAGAGGCACAGTGGATAGAGCTCCAGGCCTGGAGTCAGGAAGACATGAGTTCAGATGTGACCTCAGACACTTAGTAGCTGTGTGGTCATTGGCAACTCATCTAACCCCATTTCTCTCAGAGTCCTTATCTGTAAAATAAGCTGGAGAGGGGAAATAGCAAAGCACTCCATATCTTTGCCCAGAAGACCCCAAAATGGGCTCATGAGAGTTAGATATGACTGAAAATGACTAAAACAACAACAGCTTCCTTTTATTTCTAGGGACAAATACAAACTTCCTTATTTCAAGTTTACAAACAATCATTGCCTAGCCCCAACCTATGTTTCAAAATTTGCTTCATGTGCTGTCAAGTATAGCCATATTCATTAGCAAGCATCCTAGTACACTCAGGACGGCCTGCTAGCATAGGTTTTTTGATCTGCTTTTCTAAAAGAAAGATAACTCAAAAGGGGTTAACAACCCTATTTTTATAACTTAAACCATGTCATTCACTAGTTCAGGGGAAAGGTCTGCATCCTGAACATGGAGAAAAATACAAGCAGAGAAATTGGCACAAAGATCTAATAGACAGGGCTCCAACTGTCTAGTAATCTTGGCACACACTTTAATATTTACATCTGTCACCAGACCAGAGGAGCACCAACATCTGAGTCATCAGGGGGCTCCTTAACAAACAGCTATCCAGTGTCCAGTCCAGGAAATCAAAAGGTCCTTCTCATGAGCAAGACCCAAAGCAAACTCTCACCTCAGAATATATACGCACTTTCAGCTAATAGGCTCAGAGCCAGAAGGCATCACAATCTGAGTTACTCAGTGCCTAATTAGCTTAGCACCAACAGGTGTGGAAGCCCCCTGCAAGCAGGATTCCCCTAAGCAAGCTTCCCTTTAGGCAAGCTCCTCCCTCAGTGAGGTCTGTGTGACTCAGGATGTATCACAGCTTTGATTGAACACATGTGGTCACACAGGCCTATTAATGGATGAGGAATATTGTATATCCCATTAACCCTACACCATAGTGCCCTGCTTGTTTCTCATACACAGCAGTTTATCTAGTATCTAGTAAGGAGTTATCCTTGCACTGGCTGTACCTCATGCTTGGAATAAACTCCCAACTCACCTGTACTTGTTTCCTTCAAAATGCATCACGAGCTATGCCTTCTCTATGAAGTCTTTTTGATTCCCATATACATTCATGTTGTTTTACCAGATTAACCAGCTGTTAGCTCCTTGTGAGTAAGAATTATTTCCTTTTTGCCTCTGATTCTCCAGAGCCTATCACACTGCCTGGCACGTAATAAGCACCTAATAAGAGTTTGGAGTTTGACTGATTGATTGATCAGCACAAGTTGAAAAAAATATGATGTATGAAGATTAAAGCTTACTGAATATAATAAATCTGGATAAATTGGAAGGCTATTATTGATATCAAGTCAAAAATATATTAATTGATTTCTATGTACAAAATAGTGTGCTAGTCAGGGAAACAAAAGTAAAAACATCAGGTGGCTTACTTGAGGAAATAAAATAAATATACATATAAGAAAATGCAAGGACATTTGAACAAGATAGGAAGAGAGAATTTTTTTAAACATAGAATCAGGGAGATGACATGGAACTGAGCTTAGAAGAAAGCTGGATTCAAAGCAAGGTGAAGAGGGAGGAAGGCAGAAGATTCTATTCTAAATTGTTGGGGAAAATAGTAGTTAGACTGAGAAATAGATTATAATCTTTGATATTGTTTCTCTCTAGTATGAATTTTCTGATGAATAAGCAGTGATAAGTTCTATCTCCTGACTCAACACATTTGCTCCAGCTTTTGCACATGCCTAGAATTCTTTCTCTCTCCTCACTCCTGGCTTCCTCAAGTCCCAGAAAAATCCCATTTTTATAAGCCCAATCCCCAACCTTATTTAAATCTAGTTCCTTCCATTAACAATTATCTCCAATTCATCCATATGTATTTTGCCTATGTAGGTTGTCTCATGTTGTATTCTCCCATTAGCCTGACTTCTTTGTTTGTTTATTTGTTTGTTTTTTCCTTTCTTTGTAAACCAGTGGCTTCCATGGTGCTTGGTAAAGGTAAATGCTTTTTGCTTTGATCTGACTTGATCTCTGGCCAAAAGCCCTTTCACACTGATTATGTTGATATGATTCCTTTATAATATGAATCCTCTGATGTTCTTGTGATTCAGTAATGTCTGACTCTGTGACCCCATTTGGCACTTTCTTGGCAAAGATACTGGAGTGGTTTGCCTTTTCCTTCTCCAGCTCATTTTACAGATGAGAAAACTGATGCAAACAGGGTTAAGTGACTTATCCAGAGTCACATAGCTGGTAAGTGTCTGAGGCTGGATTTGAACTGAGAAAGATGAGTCTTTCTAACTTGAAGCCCAATGCTCCACTGAGCCATCTAGCTTCCGTAATGTTCAGTAAACTTTGAATTTGAAGCCCTTCCCACATTCATTACCTTCATAAGGTTTTTTTTTCCTGTAATATGGATTATTTCAATTCTGAATTTCAATCAAATAAATTCTATATTTGTTTCACTCAGAAAAAAAGAACTTTCTTAAACACACTGTATTAAATTTTTTTTGTCTGACTAGAGCTTGAAGTTTTTTTCTTTGTTTATCACATATATGGTGACTGTGACTCATTGTCTTGCCATCTTTCTAAGTTATCATTATATTTCCTGGCTTCTGTGAAGAGGAACATAGGAATCATATTTTATGTGCATTTCCTAGGATGATTTTTCAGTAGAAAGGCCAAGTTTGGGAGATGACACATTGGGTTCAGTTCTTGTCTCCTACTCTGGCAAATGATCACTAAGACTTTGTTTAGAGACATCCAGGGAGGGGTTAGCTCCTTTTTCATGAAACAGTTCAATGCTACTTTTGAATAGCTTTGTTTCTTCTTCAATGGTGAATTCAACTTTTTAATTTTTATTACCAAGGTAGCTAATGCTTTATCTATTTTATTGTTTCTAAAGCTTCTACTTTTATTTATTAATTCAATGATATATTTCTTTTCAACTTTGTTAATTTCTTCTTCGATTTCTTTTTTTTTAGGTTTTCTATTTTGTTGTCTAATTGGGGTTTTAAAATTTGTTCATTTTCCAAGCTTTTTTTAATTGCCTGTCTAACTCATTGATATGTTCTTTCTCTTTTTTTAAATTATGTCTCATTTAGAGACATAAATTGTACCCTAATAGTTGATTTGGATGGATCCTAAAAATTGTTGTATGCTGTTTCAACCTCATAGTTAATAAGATTATTGACTGTTTCCATAATTTTTCTTTTGATACACACAGGCTTTAGTATTACATTAGTTTCTAATTAATTTTAATCATTTCTTCAGCAGCCCTGTACCAAATACGTTTTTTAATTGCATTGTGATCTCTCAAAGATGCATTTAATTGGGACATTCTGATAAGGATAAACTGAGCATCTGAAATCTCATCCCCTTGAAGAATGACTTAGGTTTTGAATCTCCACACTTACTCAACTCTCCCTCAGTTGCCTCTCCTTTCTGATTGGAGGTGGAGGGCAGAGCACTAAACTCTTCCCAAAGTTTTCTTTATAGAGGGCTCATAACCTTTTCGGCAATTCATTTTCCATCAGCTGCTTTGCTTGGCCTCCTGGGTACAATGTACTTCCCTTCTCTCTTCTAGGACATCACCTAAAATCGCATAGCACAGAAACTTCATTATTTACCATAGCATTTTACCATAACATAGACAGCTCTTTTACTCTGGAAACTCACTTCACACCTGGGCTTCTTCTCCCATTAGAAGTGCCAGAAGCCTTACCTTCTGATCAACTGACACCAACATCCAATTTAAAGAGAAAGCCAAGGTCAAAGCTGTCTTCATCTCTCTTCAGGCTACACTGCTTTCTCATCTTTGCAGGATTTTCTCTACCATGCCATAGAAACTACTTCTCCCATTTGAAAGATTCTCCTCCCTTGAGGCCTTACCTTCTGAATGGCTGCTTCCTCCCTCCCCCAGACTCCAATTTAAGGAGGCTCAAGCCAAAGGTATCTTCATCCCTTTCCAGTATACATCACTGACTCATCTCAATGGGATTTTCTTTAGGGTGCCTCCCATCTAACACCTGAGTCAGGCAACTTCCCTCACCATCACTTTTTAGGTATTTTTTATATTTTGTTTTCCTCCAATAGAACATAAGCTATTTGAGGTCAGGGGCTGTCTTTCTTTCTGCTTGTATTTGTATCACCAGTGCTTAGGACAGTTCCTAGCACGTAGAAGGATTAATAAATTCTTGTAGACTGATTGACTTTTCTAAAATTCTATTCACATCTGCCATTTCTCTTTTGTTAGGCTTATAGAAGGCTAAGAGGGGTAAATTGAGATTCCCTTACCTATTTCTTTTTTCAAATCATTTAAATATTTCTTTAAGTATTTAGATTCTATGTGATTTGATGTATACTATTTTGTATTGGTATTAATTTATTGTCTCAAGGGCATTTCAGTAAAATTCAGTTCCCCAGTTTATCTCTTTTAAACATCTATTTTTGCTGTCCCTCTGTATGTGGTCATTTCTACCTACTCCTGCCTTTCTTACTTACTTCACTTATTGCAAGAAGCATAATTTTTTTTTATCCAGACCCTTATTCTAACTCTCTGTACATATTGTTAGATTCTGCTTTCTAGTCCATTCTGTTATTCTACCATTTTGTGGGCAAGTTTGTAACATTTCCATTCTAAGTTGTTATTGGTAATTGCATATTTGTCTCCATCTTGTTCTCTTATATTTTCCTTTCTTTTTGTTTCTTGCTTTTTCTTTATAAAAAATATACCAAGAGAAAACATGTCCATTTCAGCATCAGTTTTGTGTAATCTACTTCTGCTCTCCTGCTCCTCTATACTTTCCCTCTCCCAGAACCCAATAACAGGCTCTTAACCTTTCTTTCTTTACTTTTAAGAGCCTCTTTGAAACCTACTGTCATTTAGAGTTTGTTTTGCTTAGGATCCAAAAATCCCTTAAATCTTCCCCCCATTGAATGAAATGTATTTCTGTATCCAGCTCTGTGTGTGTTCTTCCCTCCACTGACCAGTTCAGATGAGTTCTTCAAGCTCCACCTGCCCATCCCAATCTTGTCTTACTTTATAGACTTCTACACATCACCCTAGTTATATAATTTCTCCCATTTTTCCTCCCTTTTCCTCCCCTCAAGTGTATCCCTCTTTTATTCCCTCCACATTTTTTTCTTTTTAGAGCAATAAAACATAACAAAATTACTTCTAGATCTTCTATTTATATTCTCTCTATGACCCCTTACGTTAGAGTTCTGAGGGTGTAAATTTATTATCTCCCTATATAACATAAAAGATTTATCTTTGTTTAATCTCATGATTGCTTGCTCGTGTCTACATTTTTATGTTTCTTTAGACTCCTGCATTTTCATTTCAAAATTCCTATGGAGATTGGAGGGGGGTGGAGCCAAGATGGCGGCTGGTAAGCAGGGACTAGAATGAGCTCCGTACCGAGTCCCTCCAAAAACCTATAAAAAATGGCTCTGAACCAATTCTAGAATGGCAGAACCCACAGAACAGCAGAGGGAAGCAGGGCTTCAGCCCAGGACAGCCTGGATGGTCTCTGGGTGAGGTCTATTCGACACGGAGCTGGGAGCTGGGAGCTGAGAACAGAGTGGAGCAGAGACCAGCCTGAGCAGCGTGGAACAACTAAACTTGGAGTCAGGTGGATGGGGCCCCTAGCGCCCTGAATATGTGAGCTGCGGCAATAACCAGACCCCTCGACCGACAAACACCAAAGACTGCAGAGAAGGTTAGTGGGAAAAGCTGCAGGAGTGGAAGGAGGTTGCGGTTCAGCTTCCAGCCCCGGGGGCAGCGGAGGTGGGGCACCTACAGCTGTTGTTACTTCCAGCTCCAGGCCCACCTGGTGGGAGGAATTAAGTGGCGGATCAGAGCAGGAGTGCACAGCCTGCCGAAGATCTAAGCCCAGTTCAGTTTGGGGGTTGGGGAAGGAGCAGTCCTGGTGTGGCAGAGCTGGCACCTCCCCCCCAAACGTGGAACATAGAACTCGTTAGTCTACAAGCAGTCATACCCCACTGACAAACTCAAGGGTCAAGTTAGTTGGTTGGGAATATGGCCAGGCAGCAAAAGCACACCCAGATTCAGTCTCAGACTTTGGATTCTTTCTTTGGTGACAAAGAAGACCAAAACAGACAGTCTAAAGAAGACAACAAAGCCATAGAGCCTACAACAAAAGCCTCCAAGAAAAACACGAACTGGCCCCAGGACTTAGAAGAACTCAAAAAGGAGTTGGAAAAGCAAGTTAGAGAAATAGAGGAAAAATTGGGAAGAGAAATGAGAAGGATGCGAGAAAACCATGAAAAACAAGTCAATGACTTGCTAAAGGAGACCCAAAAAAATGCTGAAAAATACACTGAAGAAAACACCACCTTAAAAAACAGACTAACTCAAATGGCAAAAGAGCTCCAAAAAGCCAATGAGGAGAAGAATGCCTTGAAAGGCAGAATTAGCCAAATGGAAAAGGAGGTCCAAAAGACCACTGAAGAAAATACTACTTTAAAAATTAGATTGGAGCAAGTGGAAGCTAGTGACTTTATGAGAAATCAGGATATTATAAAACAGAACCAAAGGAATGAAAAAATGGAAGACAATGTGAAATATCTCCTTGGAAAAATCACTGACCTGGAAAATAGATCCAGGAGAGATAATTTAAAAATTATTGGACTACCTGAAAGCCATGATCAAAAAAAAGAGCCTAGATATCATCTTTCAAGAAATTATCAAGGAGAACTGCCCTGATATTCTAGAGCCACAGGGCAAAATAGAAACTGAAAGAATCCATCAATCGCCTCCTCAAATAGATCCCAAAAAGAAATCTCCTAGGAATATTGTCACCAAATTCCAGAGCTCCCAGATCAAGGAGAAAATACTGCAACCAGCCAGAAAGAAACAATTTGAGTATTGTGGAAACCCAATCAGAATAACCCAAGATCTGGCAGCTTCTACATTAAGAGATCGAAGGGCTTGGAATGCGATTTTCCGGAGGTCAATGGAGCTAGGATTAAAACCTAGAATCACCTACCCAGCAAAACTGAGTATCATGTTCCAAGGCAAAATATGGATTTTCAATAAAATAGAGGACTTTCAAGCTTTCTCAGTGAAAAGACCAGAACTGAATAGAAAATTTGACTTTCAAACACAAGAATCAAGAGAAGCATGAAAAGGTAATCAAGAAACAGAAATTGCAAGGGACTTAATAAAGTTGAACTGTTTTGTTTACATTCCTACATGGAAAGGTGATGTGTATGATTCATGAGATCTCAGTCTTAGGGGAGTTGAAGGGAATATGCATATATATATATACATATATATATATATATATGTTTATGTATATATATAAGTGAATGTGTATGTATGTATATATCTATGTGTATATGTATGTATGTATGTATATGTAAGTATATATATATATATGTGTGTGTTTTTATATATATACATGTAAAAGAGAGAGAGCAGACACAGGGTGATATCTAAAAGAAATAAAATGAAATTAAGGGATGAGAGAGCAACATACTGAGAGAGGGAGATAGGGAGAGATAGAATGGGGTGGATTATCTCGCATAAAGGTGGCAAGAGGAAGCAGTTCTGTGGGAGGAGGCGAGAGGGCAGGTGAGGGGGGAATGAGTGAACCTTGCTCTCATTGGATTTGGCCTGAGGAGGGAATACCATACATACTCAGTTGGGTCTCTTACCCCACAGGAAAGAAGAGGGAGGAAGATAAAAAAAATAGAAAGGGGGGATGATGGAGGGGAGGGCAGATGGGGGTGGAGGTAATCAAAACAAACACTTTGGAAGGGAGACAGGGTCAAGGGTGAAAATTCAATAAAGCGGGATGGGTTGGGAGGAAGCAAAATGTAGTTAGGCTTTCACAGCATGAGTATTGTGGAAGGGTTATACATAATGATACATGTGTGGCCTAGTTTGAATTGCTTGACTTCTTGGGGAGGGTGGGTGGGAAGGGAAGAGGGGAGAGAATTTGGAACTCAAAGTTTTAAAAACAGATGTTCAAAAACAAAAAAAAAGTTTTTGCATTTAACTAAAAAATAAGATACACAGGCAATGGGGCGTAGAAATTTATCTGGCCCTACAAGAAAGGAAGGGAAAGGGGATGAGAGGGAAGGGGGGTGATAGAGCGGAGGGCTGACTGGGGAACAGGGCAACCAGAATATATGCCATCTTGGATTGGGGGGGAGGGTGGAAATGGGAAGAAAATTTGTAATTCAAACTGTTGTGAAAATCAATGCTGAAAACTAAATATGTTAAATAAGTAAATTTAAATTAAAAAAAATTAAAATTCCTATGGAAATCTGTTTTTCTTTTAAATCAGGAATGCTTAAAAGCCTTCTATTTATTAAAGGTTAATTTCAGACCCACAACCCTGGCCCTTTAGAATTACCCTCAGTTTTGTTGGGTAAGTTATTCATGGTTATAAGCTTATATCTTTTGCCTTCTAGAATATTGAATTCCAAGCTCTCTTCTTTACGGTGGTGGCTTCTAAATCTTGTACAATACTGACTCTAGCTCCTCAGTACACTATTTTCATATCATGCTTTTACCCAGATAACTTTGATCCATTTTCCTCTGCTCCCATTTTCCTCCTCAATTTTTAGAAAAATAATCAAATCAAGATTTCTATTCTTTTGCTTGTAACCTCAAAAACACTAAGCATGGCACTTTGCATATAGTAAGTGATTAATAAGGGCATTTTTATTCATTCATTTACAGGAAAGAATCCAAAATACTTTCCATGACAGAGGCTAAGACCTCTACCTAATGCGTTTATTTGATATTACACAGTATAAATTTGTGTTGCACATAGTCAGTGGATTTTGGAGATTTCTCTACCAGCAGTCAGATGCTTAGGAGTAACAGGCATAGTGCCACAATTTTCCTGAGTTGAGATCCAATGATAAAAAGTCAAGAAGACAAGGAATTCAGGAGCAGAATGTAAACATTATTTAAGCAACTTACCATAGCATGCCAAACAATGATACTGGCCAAGGTTGTTAGACTTGGAAAATAGAAAACAATTGAGGAACCAAAACTAAAAGTGAAGACAATAATGGGTTATTAAAGTATAGAAAGGGGAGGGAATAAAGACAATTGTAGTCAGAAATGGGAATTTCAACATTTAGGCTTTGGAAAAATGGAGCAGTTTTGAGTGTTTTAAAGGTTCTCAATATGAACACCTTGGTAGCTGGCTGAATTAAAGTTTGGGGATCTGAGAAGTTAAAGAATTCAAGAAGTTGTGAAGATGGGGTTTTAGTGGGATTATAATGTTGATAACCATGGTGTCAATACAGATGTCTCTAATGTTGATGATATAGGAAGGAGTAGAGGAGAAAAGTATGAATAATATATCAAAAACCGCAGAGAAAGCTGAGAGAGTGATCAACAAATGGGTAAGACAGTAAGGATGGACAGAGAGTGGTATAGTTAGACAACACCAATGTGAAGGGAGAAGCCTTTGAGTGGCAGTAGTGGAGCAAGGATCTGAAAGAGACAATGGGCAAAAAGAAGTATGGCAACTTTTCTTGCAAGTTCTATGAGCAGCGTTAGAAAGGTGAGAAAAGGAGTGGCCAACTAGAAATTTGAGCCTTCAGACAACAATCCAGGCTTTAATTAATATAATGAAGTAAAGAGTGTAGTAGTAAGATATCTAGGATGAAAAAGAAAAGGATTGGGCTTTCAAAATGCACATGGGAATAGGAAGACAGAAATTGATAGCTATAGAGATGAAAAGAGCTGGAGTAAATAAGGATGAAAAAACAGTAAGCTAATGTATAAGCTGGTGAGGCTCAATGACAGAGATTAATGCTCAAGGACATTGAGAGACAAGCTGGTGATCAACCTTCTAGTGATCAAATTCTGTTAAAAAAAAAAAGCTAAACTGGTCCAAAGACAATAAATATATCATTTATTGACAGGTCTATAATCTAAGCTTACCAAACATGACAGGAACTTCTAGAGCATGTACTTTGCTCCTATAACCTTCAAGAACCCCAGTCATTCCCATGCCATAATAAGATATTGGTTTTTCACGTTATAAATTTGTAAATATGCCCTTGTTTTACTTTTAAATATCATATTGTATTGTTATTAATGTTGCTTTTTGTTTCAGAAAGATAGCAGTCCTACTCATAGAAGCACCCATCACAAAATATTTCACAGTATCAAACTAAAGAATATTGAAGTCTCTGTGCCAGAGTAAATGCTCTCAGTGGCCAACCATCCATTATTTATTCTCATAACATCCAACTAACAATAGCAAAGATACAGATCTTCTTAAATGAATTTAAATCTTATTCCTCCTGATTTCTCTTAGCTATGTATAATGCTAACTTATAGTCCTTGTGCATATGCTAGTAAATGTCTTCATATTTCAGAAAATGTCCAGGGACCTCTTTTTTTACAAGATAGTCTGTAATGTAACTCTCTTTTCTTACAAAATACTTTTAGCACTGAATCATTATAATCTCAGTGATTTTCCAAATCTGTTCTTGTAATTGTGATCGAACTTCTTTATGAAGTATTATGGTGGAATCTGGGTTTTGTTAAGTGCAAACCTCACCCAATCTTAGTTTAAAACTCAAAAGCCACAGAAATCAACTTTTTCTGGGTCAAGTTCTCTTTCAGGCAAAACAAAATTGTCTTCTTCAAAGATAAATAAATTTCAATTAACAATGGCTTTGAAAATGTTCCTCTGAATATCAAGTTGTTTTTACAAAATGATATTTAGATGGGTTAAGTGTAAATGAACCAGAAACATATGGCTTGTATTCCATTTGAAATAAACACATATTCAGAAATAATTGGGAAAAGTGCTATGGAAAAAATGTTAGTACAAGGCATTACATGATTTTATTTTATGTGTTTCAATAACAAGTCAGGCAGAATTCAGTTTACTATATGGAAAATTTTCATCCCAATATTCCAACCTGTCAAGAACTTTTAATTTTAAAAATAATTTCAAAGTGTTTAAATGATTTATAGATGCTATTTTTGGTATCTATCACTAGCACCAATTAAAACCCCTCACATCAAACAAATAGATATTGTCAAGAAAAATAAATGAAAACATTGGCTATATCTGAAAATGTACAGTTTATGTAGTCTATCACTTCTTTACTAAGAACTTTACCAAGTTCCCTGCCACCCCCCCCACCATTTTATTATGGTCATCAAGAAAATTGTTCAGCTTCTGTTTACTTAGCTCTACGTTGGTTCATACAATTAATCAATTTCCGTAGTTCAGATGTGAGGAGGTGAGAGCTGGCGCCAGGGTGGTACCAGTATCATAACAGAAAAGGGGGCATAGTTGAAAGGTGTTTGACATGCCTTGAAAACTGATTGGATATGGGGTTTGAGAGATAGGGAGGTGTTCAGGATGACACTTAAGTTGGGAGCCTGAGGGACTAGTAGGATCGTGCTGGCCTTTACCTTCATAGAGAAGGTGAAAGTGGGGGAAGGGCTTAAAAGGAAAGATTAATTCTGATTTTTGTATGTCAAATTGAAGGTGTCTCCTAGACATCCAATTTGAGGTTATTAAAAGACAGCTGAAGATGTGAGTTTAGAGGTCAGCAGAGAGTTTGGGGCAGGATAGGTAGAATTAAGAATCATTAATTTGGGGCAGGATAGGTAGAATTAAGACTCATTAGCATAGAGATGGTAGTTAAATCCATGGGAGCTGATGAAATAACTAAGCTAAGTGGTAAAGAGGGAGGAGAGAAAAGAGACCAGGAAAGAACTCTGAAGTTTCGCTATGGTTAGAAGACATGATCTAGAAGAGGATTCAGCAAAAGAGGCAGAAGGAGAGGACAGATAGGTTTGGGGAAATCAGGAGAGTGGTGTCCTGAAAAACCTAGAGAGAAGAATATCAAGGAAGAGAGAGTGATCAACAGTGTCAAAGGCTGAAGAGAGGTCAAGGAGAATAGGGATTGAAAAAAGGTCTTTGGTTTTTAGCAACTAAGAGATCATTAGTAGCCTACAAGTCTTTCCATATTTCTCTAAATTTTTAATATTTCTCAATTCTTATAGCATAACAAAATTTCATAGAACTCACGTCATAATTTGTCCTTCCATTTCCCAAATGATGGATAACTATTTTGTTTCCAGGATAACTATTTTTTTTCACAAAACAAAGTATGTTGCTATAAATATTTTGGATCTTACAATTCCTTTTCCTCCTTCTCTGAACTTCTTGGGGTGCATGCATAATAGCAGTATTATTATGGCAAGGGTATTGTATCATTTAGTTTAGTGACCTTTAAGATATGATTCCAAAGTGCTTTCCATAATGGTTGAGCCAATTCCCAGTTTTACTAAAACTGCAAAAGTATACCTATCTTCTCATTACTTTCTCCAAATGGCAATTTTCCACTTTCATCATCTCAGCCAATATTATGAATAAGAGGTGGAATCCTAGGGTTATTTTAATATGTATTTTAATTAATATCTTGGAGCATTTTTCCATATAGTTTACATTCTTTATTTGAGAACTAATTGTTCATATCCTTGTCTATGGGGGAATGGATCCTATTTTTTATATATTTGTGGCAGTTTTTATTTAGTATTGGATATTAGACCATTATCACAAAAAATTTGCCATGAAGATATTTTTCTCAAATTAATTGTTTCTCTTCTTGTTCTAAATTTTACTTGTGCCAAAGCTTTTTTTCAATTGTATGAAATTTACTAAATCATGAAATTTCATTTTATCATTTAAGATAATCTCTATCCCATCTTTAGTTAAGAATTTTCTACAGCATAATTTCACAATATCACCTTCCTTATTAACTGACTTTTATGATATGATATTTTGTATTTAAACTCTGTATCCATCTGGAATTTATCTGGTTACATTATTGGTCATTTATTATTTAAATTAATTTTTACTTGACTTGCTAGGATAACTCCAGACAAACCACCATATCTTATGTAAAATGGTATTATTTTGTTTCCTCTTTGCTTATGAATAATCTTTGAACTTTTGTTCTCATTTTATTTCTGTAGATAGAATTTCTAAGACCATATTAAGTAATACTGGTGCTAATGGTCATGACTGCTTTACTCTTTCTCTTATTAGAAAAGCTTCCAGTTCTCTCCATTAGAAATAATACCAGTTATTGGTTTTAATTGATAATAAAATGGGTAGTGTGAGACTTGGAGGCAAAAAGATCTGACCTGAGTCCAAATTCTGCCTTATACCTTGAGTAAGTCACTATACCTCTTACCTGTTAAAAAGTAGGTCACTTGCTTTTATTGAACATTTTACTACCACATACAATTGCTTCTAGATCTTGTTTAACCATTTTTGCAGATCAACTTTTCTATTATTTAACAAATGTCTAATAATGAATTAATAAAATGTACAGAAGATGGTGGCTAGAAAGCAAGGACTAGCTCAAGCTCTCCCCCAGGTCCCTCCAAACACCTGTAAAGAGTGGCTCTGAACAACTTCTAGAGCTGTGGAACCCATGAAATAGCAGAGGGAAGCAGGTTTCCAGTCCAGGACAGCCTGGGTGGTTGCTGGGAAGGGTCTATCACACCATGCTAGAAGCAGAGCACAGCCCAGCATGGGCTGCACCAGGACCAACCAGACTGGGAGTTGGGCAGAGCAGGCCATAGGGCCATCACTGAGCTGTGGCAATTGCCAGACTTCTCAAAATACAGATTCCAAAGACAACCCTGCAGGTAACTGCGAAAACTGCAGGATCAGGGTGAGAGAGGTACATGGTCCCACCCCAGACCCAGGGGCAGTGTAGGTGGCACACTGGTGGTGGCAGCAGGGGGAAGTTCCTGTGGCTGCTTCCAGAGCTCCAGAATCAGCTGCTTCCAGAGTCCCTGGCCCACACAGTGGGAGGAATCAACCTGCATATGAGAGCAGGAGTGCAGGGAGGGCTTTGCTGGCACAGAGGCAGGGTTCTCTTGCTTTGCCCTCTTTCTGGGTCGCAGTCCTGGTTGGCAGTTCTTGGAGGAGGAAGAGTGCAGGTATGGTACAGCTTGCAGTGATGGTGGAGTAGAAGTAGCTCTGACAACAGCAGTGCTTGGGTCCTAAAGCTTGGTACAAAGTATATTCTACTCTACAAGCAGTAATACCCTGACAAAAAGCTCAAGAGTCAGGTAATTGGCTGGGAACATGACTAGGCAGCGCAAAGGACTCAGACTCAGACAATAGAATCTTTTTTTTGGTGACAAAGATCAAAACATACAGTGAGAAGAAGTCAACAAATTCAAAGAGCCTACATCAAAAGCCTCCAAGAAAAATATGAACTGGTATCAGGCCATGGAAGAGCTGAAAAAGGATTTGGAAAAGCAAGTAAGTGAAGTAGAGGAAAACTGGGAAGAGAAATGCTAGCAATGCAAGAAAATCATGAAAAACAAGTCAACAACTTGCTACAGGAGACCCAAAAAATACTAAAGAAAATAACACCTTAAGAAATAGACTAGGGGGGCGGAGCCAAGATGGCAGCTGGAAAGCAGGGACTTATCTAAAGCCCTCCCCCAGGACCCTCCAAACACCTATAAAAATGGCTCTGAACAAATTCTAGAACAGCAGAACCCACAAAAAAGCAGAGGGCTCCTGCCCATTACAGCCTGGATGGTTGCTGCATAAGGTCTATCACACCATGCTCAGAGCAGAACAGAACAGAGCCCAGCATAGGCCATGCCTGGAACAACCAGACCGGGAGCTGGTAGAACAGGCCATAGCACCCTGAATCAGTGAGCTATGGCAGTTACAGTACTTTTCAACCCACAAACACCGAAGTCAACAAAGAAGGTTAGTGGGAAAAACTGTGGGTACCGAGTGAAAGGAGTTTGCAGTTGGCTACCACCCCAGGGGCAGCAGAAGTGGTGCAGCTCTGAGACTGCTTACAGAGCTACAGCTGCAGTTGCTTCCAGACCCAGACCCACCTGGTGGGAGGAATTAAGTGGCAGATTAGAGCAGGGGTTCAGAGCCTGCTTAGATCTGAGTACTGGTCTGGGTTGGCGGTTCTTGGGGGAGGAGGAGCACTGGTGTAGCAGTGCTTGCTGTGTAGAAATAGCTGTGAAAACAACAGCACAGCAACTCAGGTTTGGGACAAAGTACTCTCTTTTCTACAAGCAGTCATACCCCGATGAAAAACTCAAGGGTCGAGTAGTTGGCTGGGAACGTGGCTAGGCAGCAAAAACAGATTAAGATTCAGACTCGGACTTTGGAATCTTTCTTTGGTGATGTATTAGGAGGGCAGAGTTTATAATTTCAAAGAGGATCATATATATGTATGAAAGGTTTGGAACCGCCGGATATAACAAACTCTCAAAGTAGGAGGCAGAAAAATCAAAGCATATATTTAGGCTCCACAGTAACCAACCCATGAACCAGCATCCCCATTTTGATATATTGATCAAAAGCTTCCAGGCCCAATAAGTACGCCTCACAAGAGTAACTAGGAGGCCACAGAGAAGCATGATGGTGTACAGCAAAATCATATACATGCTTCCCCTATATGGTAAAAAGATTACCCACTGGCCTCAAGTCCTTGTTCAGCTTCCTCCCGTAGGTGAGCTCTGCTACTGGCAGCTCCGGCTTCAGCTTCGGCTGTGGCCGTGGCTGTAGCAGCCTCTGGCTCCAACGTAAGCTGTTTTTAACCATCTGGCTTCTGCGGGGGTGTAAGGTATGCTGGGGAAAGCACAGGTTCTTTCGATCAGATTAAGCAAGGGAAGCAAGGTGAAGGGGCTGACAAGCTTACTCCAATCCAACATACAAACAGCATTCAGTTCAGGGGAAAAAGCCAAACTAGTCAAGGGCACTTGTTGACTAAGTGCTAAGGAGCCGATTTTTGGTTACCAACACAGGTGACAAAGAAGATCAAAACATACAGCCAGAAGAAGTCAACAAAGTCAAAAAGCCTACATCAAAAGCCTCCAAAAAAATAAACTGGTCTCAGGCCATGGAAGAGCTCAAAAAAGATTTGGAAAAGCAAGTTAGAGAAGTAGAGGAAAAATTGGGAAGAGAAATAAGAGTGATGCAAGAAAACCATGGAAAACAAGTCAATGACTTGCTAAAGAAGACCCAAAAAAACTGAAGAAAATAACACCTTAAAAATAGATTGGAGCAAGTGGAAGCTAGTGACTTTATGAGAAATCAAGATATTATAAAACAGAACCAAAGGAATGAAGAAAATGGAAGACAATGTGAAATATCTCGTATGGAAAACCATTGACCTGGAAAACAGATCCAGTAGAGATAATTTAAAAATTATTGGACTACTCGAAAGCCACAATAAAAAAAAAAGCCTAGATATCATCTTTCAAGAAATTATCAAGGAGAACTGCCTGATATTCTAGAACCAGAAGGTAAAATAGAAATTGAAAGAATCCACAGATCACCTCCTTAAATAGATCCCCCCAAAAAAACTCCTAGGAATATTGTTGCCAAATTTCAGAGCTCCCAGATCAAGGAGAAAAGACTGCAAGCAGCCAGAAAGAAACAGTTTGAGTACTGTGGAAACACAATCAGGGTAACAGAATATCTAACAGTTTCTACATTAAGGGATCAAAGGGCTTGGAATATGATATTCTGAAGGTCAAAGGAGCTAGGATTAAAACCAAGAATCACCTACCCAGCAAAATTTTATATAATGCTCTAAGGCAAAATATAGATTTTAAATGAAATAGAGGACTTTCAAGCTTTCTCAGTGAAAAGACCAGAGCTGAATTGAAAATATGACATTCAAACACAAGAATCAAGAGAAGTATGAAAAGGTAAACAATAAAGAGAAATCATAAGGGACTTACTAAAGTTGAACTGTTTTGTTTACATTCCTACATGGAAATATGATATGTGTAATTCATGAGACCTTTCTCAATATTAGGGTAACTGAAGGAAATATACATACATACATACATACATACGTACATACACACATACACACACACATACATATAGACAGAGGGGACAGGGTCAGTTGAATATGAAGGAATGATATCTAAAAACAAAATAAAATTGAGGGGTGAGAGAGAAATATATTGAGAGAGGGAGAAAGGGAGAGATAGAATGGGTTAAATTATCTTGCGTATAAGTGGCAATATAAAGTAGGGGGAATGAGTGAATCTTGCTCTGATCAGATTTGACTTGAGGAGGAAATAACATACACACTCAATTGGGTATCTTACCCCACAGGAGAGTAGGGGGAAGGGGATAAGAAAGGGAGGAAGATAGAAGGCAAAGCAGATTGGGGGAGGACGTAATCAAAAGCGAACACTTTTGAAAAGGGACAGGGTCAATGGAGAAAATTGAATAAAGGGGGACAGGATAGGATGGAGGGAAACATAGTTAGTCTTTCACAGAATGATTATTGTGGAAGTGTTTTACATAATGATACCTGTGTGGCCTTTGTTGAATTGCTTGCCTTCTTAGGGAGGGTGGGTGGGGAGGGAAGAGCAGAGAGAATTTGGAACTCAAAGTTCTAAAAGCAGATGCTCAAAAAAAAAAAAGGTGTTTTTGCATGCTACTGGGAAATAAAATATACAGGTAATGGGGTATAGAAATCTATCTTCCCCTACAAGAAAGTAAGGGGAAAGGGGACTGGGGGGGAAGTGGGTTGACCGAAGGAAGGGCTGACTGGAGAATGGGGCAATCAGAATATATGTCATCTTGGAGTGGGGGGAGGGTAGAAATGGGGAGAAAATTTTTAACTGAAAATCTTGTGGAAATCAATGTTGACAACTAAAAATATCAAATAATAAATATTTTAAAAGAAAAAAAAGTAGTAAAATGAGATAAAATAAAATGTATAAAGCACCTACTATGTGCCAGGCACTGTGCTAAATATTGGGGATCCAAAAAGAGGTGAAACACAGTCCCCGTACTAAAGGGTCTTACAGTCTAATGTAGGAGATGACATGCAAACAAATACTTACAAAGCAAGCTATAGGTAGGATAAATAGGAAATACTTAATGGAGAGAAGTCACTAGAATTATGAAAGTTTGAGGAGGATTTCCCATTAGAGATGATATTTTAGTTGGGACTTAAAGGAAACTGGGGAGGTCAGTAGGAAGAGCAGAGGAGGAACAACATGCCAGGCCTGGGCACAGCTAGAGAAAATACTTGGAGCCAAGAGCTGGAATGCCTTGTTTGTGGGACAGGAGATCAGTGAGTCACTGGATCAAAAGGTACATGTCATGATGTAATGAATAAGAAGACTGGCTAGGTTATGAAGGGGTTTGAATGCCAAACAAAACATTTTGTATTTGTTCTTAGAGCCAATAGGGAGTCACTATAATTTAATGAACCCAGGATTGTGAGTTTTTTTGTGGGGAGAGAGAGAGGAGAGTGAGAATCTTATCTGCATTTTAGGAAAATCACTTAAGTATCTCAATGGAGGAAGGATTGGAGGGAAGGGAAATGTGAGGCAAGCAACCCCACCAGTAGACTCTTGCAAAACAGAATGAGCTCCATTTTGGACACATTGAGTTTAATATTTTAATAGCTTTTATAGCTGTATAATATAATTTGAGATCTGGTAGTACCAAGCCATCTTCCTTCACTTTTTTCTTTCTATTTTTTCCTTTGATATTTTTGACATTTTGGTCTTACGCATTATATATCTACCTATATGCAAATAATGCAAAGACACATGTACAATGTATATACATACATGTAGACACATGTATTATGTGTACATACATATGGGTACACATAATTTGCCTAGATCTGTAAAATAACTCATTCGTAGTTGAATTTTATGACCCCAAATTTGTCAATTAATTTAGCTGATGCAATTTTAATTATTTTGTCATGGACTAAGAATGACTAAATAATATCTCTATTCACTTAAGTCTTCTGTTATTTCTATTAAAATCTTTGTGATGGTATTCATATAAGTGTTGGGGTGCCTTGGTAAATGTTCTTCCAGTTATATTTTTAGGTACTTTGAACAGATTTTATTTTTTTACTCTTCCTTCTGAATTTTGTCAATAATATACAAAATAGTGTTGATTTGTGTATATTTATCCTGTTACTTTCTTATTTATTATTTTTATTAATTTTTACTTAAGTTGCTAGAATAACTCCAGGCAAATCATCATGTCATCTATAAAAAGTTATCATTTTGTTTCCTCTTTGCTAATGAATAATCTTCGAATTTTTGTTCTTACCTTATTGCTATATTCAGCTTGTCTAAGACTGCATTAAGTAATATTGGCACTAATGGACATGACTTCTTTATTCTTCATCTTATTAGAAAAGCTTCCAGTTTATCTCCATTACAAATAATGCCAATGATTTCAATAGATGATAAAATGGGTGGATTTTGGAGGCAAAATAACCTGACCTGAGTTCAAATTCTGCCTCAGACCCTGGATAAGTCACTATACCTCTCATCTATTGAAAAAGACTAAAATGGATAATAATAGTTTCTTACTCATAGACTCTTTATGAAGACTGAATGAGTTAGCCTATATAAAATATTTTGCAAGCCTTAAGGTAATAAAACAATGCTAGGTATTATTATGTTTGTTATTATCATTATTATACTCTTTACCACTTTAAAGAAAAGTTCATTTAATCCCATGCTTTCCAGAGTTTTTTTAATCATTAGTGAGTATTGAATTTTATTAAAAAATGTTCGGCATATATTGACATAATTGTTCAATATTTACTTGCTACTTTTTTAAAAAATGTGTTTTCCCAATTTTAACAATCCTAATATGTCTATTATAAATACAATTTGAAAATAGTAGCATTTGAACATGTGGCTGTAGCCTAGTATTTTATTCAATCCTTATGCATCAGTATTTATTAGAAATATTTGTATGTAGCTTTCTTTTTCTATTTTTCCCTTTTAGGCATCGAAGCTATATTTGAGTCACAAAAAGAGATTAAATAATAAACTCCCTCATTTTATAGACTTAGCAAACAAGTATGAGAGAGACATAATGACTTGTTCAAGATCAACTAAGCACATGGTTAGTGGAAGAAAAAAGACTAGAACCTACCAATTTCCCATTACAGTGATTGGTTATACCAAATTTGAAAAAGAAAAATCACAATGAAGGAAAAGGAATTTCCAGAGAAACACTATTTTTAAATTAATGGAAATGGAATACATATACTTTAACATTTCAGTGGCTCTGTGATATTGTAAAGTAGAGTGCATACAACAACCCATAATATCTTCTTATCCATTGAAATTCTGGATCGTATCTATTCAGGGGAAATTTTCTCTGGGTATTTTAATATTATGAAAATGTCAAAGAAAACTAAAAGCTGTCTATCTGTTGTTTTCACAAGCCCAAATTCTTTCCAAATAATGATATATTTAATATCTTTTTATGGAGCCTTTCTATGCACAATTCATCATCGGTCATATGTGAAAGCTTACTTATAACCACTTGTAATTCATCCATTGCCCAGTGGGTGAACTGAAGGTTTAAAAGTTAAGATATTGTGGAATTCCATAATTTTAAGTCATATATAATCACCAGAAATAATGTTTGTTTTTTACAATTCACTCCCTAACTGATACGTGGTCAAAGGATATGATCACACAGTTTTTAGAGAAATAAACCCAAGGTATCAGTAGCCATACAAAAAAGTTTTAAATCATCAAAAATGAGAGAAATACAATCTAAACAATTTTGAGGCTCAACCTCAGCTTTGCAACAATAACCTAAAAAGAAAATGACAAAACTAAAAGGGATACTTAAGACACTAGATTAACAGTTGATATCTAAAGAGAGCTCAAAGGAGTTTTGGTTAAAATGGTTACATGGAAGGCTCAAAGCAGAATCACCTCCTTTGAAGAATGCAAGTGGAAATCTTCAAAAACAAGTACATTAATGCACTGTGAGTGAAGCTGTAAATCACTGGATCAGCCATTGTAGACAGCAATTTGGAATTCTGTACAAAAGTTATTAAACTGTGTATACCTTTTAACCCAGTTGTACCACTGCCAGCTCTATATACTAAAGAGAAAAAAGAAAGAGCTCCCCGCCCCCCCCAAAAAAAAAACAACAACCTGTATATAGACAAATGTTTATGGTACTTTGGTAGTAAAGAATCAGAAATTTAAAGAGATGCTCATCACTTGGGAATAATGGCATATCAATATAATAATATACTATTGTGCTACAAGAAATGAGGAAAGTATCAATTTCCAAGAAATCTGTGAAGACTTATGTGAGTGGATACAGAGTGAAGTGATCAAAATTTATACAATTTATACATTAACAACAATTCTGTAAAGACAAACAACTTTGAAAGACTTAAGAATTCTGATCAAGACAAAGATCAGCCACAAAGCTAGAAGACTTATCATGGAACATGCTACCTGCCCCCTGACAGAAAGATGTTGGACTTGGTGCAGATATATTTTTTGGACAGGAAAAGATGGGAATTTGTTTTCTTTTAAAATGCATATTTATTACAAGGGTTTTATTTGTTCTTTCTTTTTTGGTTGAGGAGGGAAAAGGGAGGAGAAAAAAAGGGTTTTTTATTAATTGAAAAAATAATAATGTTTAAAAGAATATTCATATTTTAAGGACACATAGGGTCATTGAAAGGGTTCTGAAATTTCCTGATTAAGCTTGCTTTCTTCCTTTAAATAAATTATGGACCTATTTCATTATCCAGCTATAGGGAAACTGAGAAACAAGTACACTGATGAACTAGTTCAACAGGCTATCCTTGCAACTTCATACAAACTAAACAACAGACATTCTCCTTCCACTTGGTATTTCCTTTTCTATATGTGGATTTTATATGTGTGTTCATTGCATTTAAAAGGCTTTGCAATATCCCAGGTCTTGGTGCAATCAGCACAAATGATATCCTCAAACCACAGAATTTGGAGGACCTCACCATCAATGGGGATGGCAGTTGGTGGTACAGCTGATAGAGCGGAGCCTAGAGTTAGGAAGACCAGAGTTCAAATCCAGCCTCAGAAACTTACTAACTGTGTGACTCTGGGTAAGTGATTTAATTCTGTCTGCCTCAGTTTCCCCATCCGTAAAATGAGCTGGAGAAGGAAATGGCAAACGACTCCAGTGTCTTTACCAAGAAAACCCCAAATGGGATCACAAAGAATCTGATATGACTGAAATGAATGAACAACAACAAACCCATCTATTGGGTCAATGGAAATGACCAAAAATAGGAACACATTTATCTTACCAAGTCATTTTTTCATCATCCCAAGAAAGCCTAGCAACGAACAAAAGTTTTATGCAGTACACACACTGAACTTAAAGAAATAAAAACTTTGTTTCAAATCAGATGGTATGAATTATTCCACTGGGTATCCTATGTCTGCTTTTACTTTTGTCACTGCTAGTTTTTTTTAATCTTCCCATATTTCTCTGAATTCTTCATACTAACCATTTCTTGCTATGCGATATTCAACTATATACATATATGTATATATACATATATGTATATATATACATACATGTATATATATATATATATATGCCATTTACCTATCACTAGGTGCCTACTTTGTTTCTAGTTATTTGCCACTACAAAGGGTGTTGCTATGAATATTTAAATGTATATTGACCCTTTCTTCCTGTCCTTGCCTTCCTTGGAGTTTATTCCCAATTTTAGGATTGTAGAAGCAAAGGGTTTGGTTAGTTGTCAACTTTCTTCCATAATTTCAAGTTAAAATCTTGAACACATGGTGGAGTGATAACTCTACAATCTTACTGTTGCATTTATATAAATTAGATTAATCCAAAATTAACCCAAATACATTCTGCCAAAGAAACTATTCATAAAAGGTTACATCTAGTAGTCCCAAATATTAGCAAACCAGGCCATCTACCAGGAGCACTACTTTAAAATAATCATTCCCTCAGTATTTTCACAGTGGCGAAATGTATCTGTGAGTCACAGAACACCACAATGTCAGAAGACCCAAAGTTACAGGTGACTTAAAACACAGTGAAATAATGCATGGTGTGTATCTATAGGCCATAAAGTATTGCCAATTATGTTTTTCGTATAAGAAGTATTTTAAACACATTACCACAGGTGTGTATGAATGGAAAAAGGTAGTCACATCAGGTTACAAAAGCTTGGGTGAACAGATGGATCGTATGAGTTGCCTTGTGTATTGGGAGCAATATACTAATACCCACATCTCCCCATATAACTAAGGTTAGTTTTTCTTAAAAGGTATTGAAACTCTGCTTGAGTTTTTATTTCATTTATTAAACATTTATTTTTTTATCTCCCATTCCCCCCAAGGAAGGGGAGGGATTAAAAATATAATTAAATTAAAATTAAATTAAATTTAAAAATATAATCTATTAATTTATAAGCCTAGTGAAGAAAAAATAAATACTTACATTGGCCACATCCAAAAATATGTCTCATTCTATGTACTATTTGATGACTGTCATAAGACAGCCAGCATTTTTCAACATCAGTCCTCTTAAACCATGCTTGATTACCATGTTGAGTCATTGTTCACTGTATCTTAAGTTGAGTCAATGGTTATTGTGACACAAGGTCAGAATAGTCTGTGTTTTATGTTATACTATAAATTGTTCTGGTTATTCTCATATAATCATATTATTTAATGCAAGTCATCCCAGTTATTTCTGAAATCATCTCGATTTCATTTTTTAAAGCATAATAGTAATTTATTGTATTTATATACCCTCAGTTGTTCAGGCATCCAGCAATAATGAGCACTCATTTAGTATTCCTTCTTTGACACTACAAAATAAACTGCTATGAATAGTTTTATGTGTATATAGAATCTTTTATTCTTTCTTTGATCACATTGGGGTATAGGCCTAGAAGACATTTATGGGTCAAAGGGCATGAACAATTTAGTAACCTTTTAGGCATAATTCCAAATAACTTTCCAGAATAACTGGACTAATTCACCAATCTTCCACTAATGCATCGATATGCCTATTTTCCCACAGCCCCTCCAGCATTTGTCATTTCCTAATTTTGTTAGCTTTGCCAGTTTGCTATATGTGAAGCAGAACCTTGGAGTCACTTTAATCTTCAGTTCTATGATTATTAATTACTTGCAGCAATTTTTTCCATATAGTCATATATAGCTTGGATTTCTTCCTTTGAGAAGTTATTTTTAATATCCTTAGGCAATTTATCAATCAGAAAGTGTCTCTTATTCTTATATAATTGAGTCAATTGCTTATATATTGTGGAAAAACCTTTATCAGAGAAATTTGCTGTAAAGGTGCTGTTGTCGTTTTTTTCTCAGTTAACTGTTTCTTTTCTAAGCTTAGCTTTATTAGTTTGGTTTATTTTTACATAATCCAAGTTATCCATTTTATCTTCTTAGATTCTTTTATACCTTGTTTTGTCAAAACTATTTATCCTTAAGATTTAACATTTTTTATTGTCTCAGGGGACTAAGGTTTAAACTATTAGTGTAAATTCTTGGTCACATGGACACAAAACAACCAGGAAATGAAAAACTGGAATGTCTCCCTGAATTTCCAGACCATATAATAAAACATGAACAAGTCTTGAAATCTATCTACTCAATCGAGGTTTTATCCAGAATGAAGAGCTCTTTTCTGCTCTGAACATCTTTCCTTTACTAGGGCTAAGAAAACCTCTCCTTGTTAACTTAGATTAGGAATGTTGCACTTTATGCCAAATGTATACCTAAATGTTCACGGGATTTGCCTAAATCACTTCCAGTCTATTACTACTACATAAAACCCATTAAACAATAAAAGATATAAGGGAAGGACTTTAGCACTTTGAGCAGATCTTCTATTGAAGAGTTATTAATGTAAATCACACAAAAAGAGAAAGCATATGTCAGTTGGGATCTTCATCTGTGTCAGAAGGGTTCATGAACCTGACATCAAGTAGTTATTCAAGTTTTTTGTTTCTGATTACTGCAGCTACATTGGATGCCATATAAAATATATTGCATTCTTTGTCTTCTATTGTCATTCTTAGCAGAACAACATAGATATGAAGGCAAGAAAGAGAGAAAATAATTACAGTAACTTATGGTCTAATGAAGAAAATTAAAATAGCTTTATTTACATTTTAATAACTATTTATTTGGTTTCTAGTCATAAGTATGCAAGGACTACTTACTGCAAGAAAGGTCCAACTCTTTACAAAATTTGCTATGCATTTTAAAATTACCAAATAAACTTCTAAATCTTTGAATGAGCATGGTGATTTCTCCTGGTAATGACTAGCTTTTTTCAGTATAAATTTTTTTTTTTTGTGTGTGTGTGTGTATTGTTTATTTATTTTTTTAATGCAATTTATTTATTTAACATATTTGGTTTTCAGCATTGATTTTCACAACAGTTTGAATTCCAAATTTTCTCCTCATTTCTGCCCTCCCCCCCCACTCCAAGATGGCTTATATTCTGGTTGCCCTGTTCCCCAGTCAGCCCTCCCCTCTATCACCCCCCTCCCCTCTCATCCCCTTTTCCCTTCCTTTCTTGTAGGGCAAGATAAATTTCTACGCCCCATTGCCTGTGTATCTTATTTTTTAGTTGCATACAAAAAGTTTTTTTGTTTTTGAACCTCTGATTTTAAAACTTTGAGTTCCAAATTCCCTTCCCTCTTCCCTTCCCACCCACCCTCCCTAAGAAGTTGAGCAATTCAACCTAGGCCACACATGTATTATTATGTATAACCCTTCCACAATATTCATGTTGTGAAAGGCTAACTACATTTTGCTCCTTCCCAACCCATCCCGCTTTATTGAATTTTCTTCCCTGACCCTGTCCCCTTTCCAAAGTGTTTGTTTTGATTACCTCCACCCCCATCTGCCCTCCACTCCATCATCCCCCTGCCTTTTATTTTTTTTTTTATCTTCCTCCCTCTTCTTTCCTGTGGGGTAAGATACCCAACTGAGTATGCATGGTATTCCCCCTCAGGCCAAATCTGATGAGAGCAAGGTTCACTCATTCCCCCCTCACCTGCCCACTCCCCTCCTCTCCTAGAACTGCTTCCTCTTGCCACCTTTATGGGAGATAATCCACCCATTCTATCTCTCCCTATCTCCCTCTCTCAGTAAGTTACTCTCTCATCCCTTAATTTCATTTTATTTCTTTTAGCTATCTTCCCTTCATCCTCAACTCACCCTGTGTCTGCTCTCTTTCTTTTACATATATATATATATATATATATATACACATACATACACATACATACATATACACATAGATACATGCATACATACACATTCACTTATATATATACATAAACATATATATATGCATATATATATATGCATATTCCCTTCAACTACCCTAATACTGAGGTCTCATGAATCATACTCATCATCTTTCCATGTAGGAATGTAAACAAAACAGTTCAACTTTAGTAAGTCCCTTGCAATTTCCGTTTCTTGATTACCTTTTCATGCTTCTCTTGATTCTTGTGTTTGAAAATCAAATTTTCTATTCAGTTCTGGTCTTTTCACTGAGAAAGCTTGAAAGTCCTCCATTTTATTGAAAGTCCATATTTTGCCTTGGAACATGATACTCAGTTTTGCTGGGTAGGTGATTCTAGGTTTTAATCCTAGCTCCATTGACCTCCGGAATATCGCATTCCAAGCCCTTCGATCTCTTAATGTAGAAGCTGCCAGGTCTTGGGTTATTCTGATTGGGTTTCCACAATATTCAAATTGTTTCTTTCTGGCTGCTTGCAATATTTTCTCCTTGATCTGGGAGCTCTGGAATTTGGCAACAATATTCCTAGGAGATTTCTTTTTGGGATCTATTTGTGGAGGCGATCGACGGATTCTTTCAATTTCTATTTTGCCCTGTGGCTCTAGAATATCAGGGCAGTTCTCCTTGATAATTTCCTGAAAGATGGTATCTAGGCTCTTTTTTTGATCATGGCTTTCAGGTAGTCCAATAATTTTTAAATTATCTCTCCTGGATCTATTTTCCAGGTCAGTGGTTTTTCCAATGAGATATTTCACATTGTCTTCCATTTTTTCATTCCTCTGGTTCTGTTTTATAATATCCTGATTTCTCATAAAGTCACTAGCTTCCACTTGCTCCAATCTAATTTTTAAAGTAGTATTTTCTTCAGTGGTCTTTTGGACCTCCTTTTCCATTTGGCTAATTCTGCCTTTCAAGGAATTCTTCTCCTCATTGGCTTTTTGGAGCTCTTTTGCCATTTGAGTTAGTCTATTTTGTAAGGTGTTGTTTTCTTCAGTGTATTTTTCAGTATTTTTTTGGGTCTCCTTTAGCAAGTCATTGACTTGTTTTTCATGGTTTTCTCGCATCCTTCTTATTTCTCTTCCCAATTTTTCCTCTACTTCTCTAACTTGCTTTTCCAAATCCTTTTTGAGTTCTTCTATGGTCTGGGGCCAGTTCATGTTTTCCTTGGAGGCTTTGGTTGTAGGCTCTATGACTTTGCTGTCTTCTTTAGGCTGTAAGTTTTGGTCTTCTTTGTCACCAAAGAAAGAATCCAAAGTCTGAGACTGAATCTGGGCGCGTTTTCGCGTCCTGGCCATATTCCCAACCAACTAACTTGACCCTTGAGTTTTTCAGTGGGGTATGACTGCTTGTAGATTACAGAGTTCTATGTTCTACATTTGGGGGGGAGGTGCCAGCTCTGTCAGAGCCGCACTCCTCCTTCCCCAAGGACCCCCAGTCCAGACTGGGCTCAGATCTTCGGCAGGCTGTGCACTCCTGCTGTGATCCGCCGCTTAATTCCCCCCACCAGGTGGGCCTGGAGCCGGAAGTAACAACAGCTGTAGCTGCCCCACCTCCGCTGCCCCCGGGGCTGGAAGCCGAACCGCGAACTCCTTCCACTCCCGCAGCTTTTCCCACTAACCTTCTCCGCAGTCTTTGGTGTTTGTGGGTCGAGGGGTCTAGTAACTGCTCACGTATTCAGGGCGCTAGGGCCCCCTCTGCCCGGTTTCTGGTCTGGATCGTCCACGCCGCTCAGGCTGGGCTCTGCTCCACTCCGTTCCCAGCTCCCAGCTCCCAGCTCCGTGTGGAATAGAGCTCACCCAGAGACCATCCGGGCTGTCCTGGGCTGGAGCCCTGCTTCCCTCTGCTGTTCTGTGGGTTCTGCCGTTCTAGAATTGGTTCAGAGCCATTTTTATAGGTTTTTGGAGGGAGTCGGGTACGGAGCTCACTCTAGTCCGTGCTTACCAGTCTCCATCTTCGTGTGTGTGTCTTTCAGTATAAATTTAAGCTCCAAAAGACCACAACTGAAGAAAAGTATGGATTGCCGAGGATGCTTATTAAATGTACGAAATGCATAGTGTGGGCCTTACTAGTTACAGACACTGGTTTGCTAAGAATATTTATAAAATCAGTGATTCTCAAAGGATTTTATCCTGGTGTAATGGAAACTTAATTCTTAGACCACCTACAATGACATTATCCATGTGGAAGATGCTTCTGGTAGACTGGAGGATTGAAATATGCATGGGCATTGTGTGTTCACATAATAACTGTTTGGCAGGATCTTTTTTTCCAGTAGCCAGTTAGCCAGATCCATCAACATCATCAAAGAACCTGAGCTACGGTATTCTCATCTTAAGGAATATGGTGACTCCTTCACTTAGAACTGGTGAGGCCATGTGGTAAAAGGGGTGAAACCTTTTACTTCCTCCTCATTTCCTTAGGGGAAGGTCATGTGACTTTTGAGAAATGAGTCTGGGTGTTTGGTTTTTTCATTTGCTAAATTGTGAGCCTAACTACTTCTCCCCTCCCCAGACCAAGGTAGTATAAGGAGTTGGGAGAAATGTTTGTAAATTTATTCTGCTATGTCTCCAAATTAAATATCCTTTCATAAAGATCAATCCAATGTTAAGTGGATAGCTGGAACTGGGGTGTTAGCCTCTGAGCCCCTAAAATAAGGGACATATGGTCAATGAGATCTTGAACCAATTGAATAGAAAAGAGACAACCCTAAACCTCTCAGGACTTTTGGGGGATGGGGTATGAGAATGTAGCAAGCCTGGCCCTAAGAAATTGGAACAAAGCAACAATATTATACTTGTGTCTAATGTCATGTGCCTCCCAATGCCTTTCTTTATAGAGTGTCAAAATTGGACTTTTTAACTCACTCCAACTCTGCATCTGCTACTCTTCCTGGTTTCAACTACATGAAACAAGATGCCCCACTACAAGTACCCCTTGGTTTCCTTCCACCCCCACCCACATTTTCCTACAATTTTGTGTGTTGTAACTCTCCCCATTAGATTATAAGTTGCTCCAGGGCAGGGACTGTCATTCTTTTATTAATTGAATCCCCACCACTTAGCACAGTGTCTGGCACATAGAAGTTGCTTAGCAAATGTTTATTGAATTATTGGATCCAATGTGGTCATAGAAAAAAAAAAGATATTGGAAAGTTTCTTTCTTTGCCATTAAAAATGAACTAGTTACTTTAACATCTTTCTTTTATTTACATGTCGGAGGAGAAGCCAATGGAAATAAGTAGCCATATGAATAGAGATGATTATATCCAATTCTGATAGGCATTCAACAAGTATTGTGAATTAGATATTGTCCAGATAGTGCAAGAAACAGAGGAAAAAGAGATACAGCCATGTTTGTTTCAATGAATACTGATCTATAGTTATAACATTTTCGTAGCACTGAAATATCTGTCCTGATGGAAAGAATGACTGAAAATTCATGAGAGTCCATTCACCACAAAAAGTGGTATGAAGTCCTAGAAAGAAAGGCAGGAAGATATTGGTTCAGCTTCTGCCCCTGGTATATGATGCCTGTGAGATACTAGACAAATCACTCAACCTCTCAAGGCTTTAGGCAGCTGTCTAAAACTATAAGGCACTGATTTACATCTGAGTGGGGGTTAAGATAAAGGGAAAGAATTAGAATTCACAAGTCCTACTATGTACCAGGAACTGCACTAAAATAGGTAAGGAAAGCTTTTTACAAATATCATCACATTTCATTAGTAGAGTGAGTTTCCTCATAGAAGACTTCCCATATCTATAACCTCATAAACCTCTGTCTCTATTCCTTAATTCTCTTCCTTTAAGGCATAAGGAGAAAATTAACACATTTTGATACTACAGGAGAAACTAAATAGCAACTCCCTAGAACTATCATAAAACCCCTTCTTCACCTCTCCCCCCCAAAATAAAACTGCTTTTCTCCAACTCTAAAGTCTATGCAAAGCATGAGCCTAATCAGACCAACAACATATCTAGGTCTCTTCTCTTGTGCCAACCTGATAAGGGAATGGTAGCAGAGTTGAGAGATAATGTAAACCATATTGGCAAGTTGAAAACCCTAGGGGATTTTTCTCTGCAGCTATAGTCCTACTAAATGAAATCATGTTCCACTGATCTTGGAATGTTGTTAGTATAATTTTAAGAAAACAGAGAAATGGAGAAAGATAAATGATACCCCATGTAGTTCTTTAATCAGCACATTTTGCAGCCTTTGGACAATTCCTATGGTGGACCTGATGTCAGTTTTTCAGTTGGGACACTGCCAAATTGAAAGCAAACAAAAAGTTTCTGAATAAGATCCATAACTATTTCATTAGTGAATACGTAATATAGTTCAGAGAAATTCACTGTCTTAAGTGGTGCTGCTTTTGAGAACCATCAAAATGTATGACTCTCTCAAGAGTTCTTGAATTTTACTTGACAATAGACCATACCTCTGAGAATGGGGTAAATATGTTCATACTTCTGGCAAGAGCTTGTGAAAAAATAGTATTCTAAATATTTTAAAAGAAATATTCTGCGAATAAATATAGTATATAGATAAAGAAAACTCTGATGGTCCCTTGGTCAGAGAACCAGTAAACACCAAAGCTTGATTTATTCATTTTTGTTGATTAGACAATCACTTAAGGAAATGATGAAGAAATGGCTACTAATTCATATTAAACTTAATGGTGTATGATATATATGTATGTGTATATATGTATATATGTATGTAGGTGTGTATATATATATATATATATGTATTGCTATGTACACGCACACACACACACACACACACACACTCACACACTCACACACACATACAAACATCCCCTCTTCTCCTCCCTGCCCCCAGATCTGGTTGTTAAATATTTACCAGCACACTCTCTGATTCTCTCCCTGGGCCTCATTTCTGAACCCTAATCACTGGCACTCACAGACATTACTTTCTTCATAAGGTGGCAGGAATTAAACAGGATTCTTTCATAAAATCCCAAGTAGCCAGAGTAAAACTTGGAGTTATAAGAAAAGCCATCATTCCATTTCATCTTGATTACAAATTACTGGTCAAAAGTTCCTGTAATAGGGGCAGCTAGGTGGCACAATGAGTAGGGCACCGGCCTTGGAGTCAGGAGGGCCTGAGTTCAAATCCGGCCTCAGACACTTGACATACTTACTAGCTGTGTGACCTTGGGCAAGTCACTTAACCGTAATTGCCCTGCCTTCCCCTCTCCTGCAAAAAAAGCTCCTGTAATAGTCTATTTAAAAGAACATGAACTTGAAGCATATTCAGCACCTCCAGAATCATATGTGAAAACATACTTTGTGGAATTGGTCTCTATAAGTTCCCTTACAAAAAAAGGCTTTGAAAGGCCTGGCACCCCATATTGTGCAGAAGATGTGTTATGGGAGGGCATCCAAAATCATTATTTTTTACTTTTCAGCTTTTCTGTGTCTTTAAATATTTATACGTTCTTCACAAGTATGTACAGCTTTGACTAAAACAAATGTGTTTCTTTACTAAAGGGAGATAGCTGGTTAGAACTGATAGTGGCTCAGGATGTGTGGTTTTCCTTCAAAAGAAAATAGAGATTATTTCATTTTAATATTAGCTTTATTTGAATAACTTAAGAGACTTCTGAGTTATAAATGGAATGTATATAAGTCACAAGAGTGAGCATAACTGGAACCAGAAATAAATGAATAGTTTAGCACCTAAATGCTACTGGAGAAGGAAAGCCCTCTGTTCTGATCCAAATGAGCATTTATCTAAAGGGAAAACAAACATATTCTTAACAATTGATGATTTCTTTCAGTGTCTGGACCACTGGATTTGGAGTTGAAGTCTGCTGTTTTCATTTGTGTTTTCTCTTTACTAAACAACAGGGTAATGTAAAATTTATACAGGTAGAACCAATCTTAAAGTTCACAGCCTGGACCAGAGGCATAACATAATAGTGATGGATCAGCAAGTGGAGAGTGCCAGGCCTGGAGTCAAGAAGACCTGAGTTCAAATCCAGCCTCAGACACAGCGACCCTGGGAAACTCACTTATCCTTGTTTGCCTCAGTCCCCTCATATGTAAAATGAGTTGGAGAAGGAAACAGCAAACTATTCCAGCATCTTCACAAATAAAACTCCAAATGAGGTCCTGAAGAGTCAGACATGACTGATATGACTGAACTATAACATTTCTATTATCCAGACATCTACTGAAGCTCTCTTCCTCTGTCCAAGGTAGAGTTGCTAATAAGATTTTGACTTTTTAAGATTATAATTTCAAATTTCAAGAAGTTAAGACATCAACAAGAGGGAATTCTATTCTGGAACCAACAAGAAGTCTGTGATTGCTGGGTGAAAATAATGGAAACCTTGGGGAGAAACGAAGCCTCTCATATAGAGGTTGTGATAAAAAAGGAGAGAGGAAAGCCATTCATTATCTGATGTGTAAACTAGATTATTTTTAAAAGTAGTTTTCAAAGGGCTCAGATGAAAGATAGTTAATGAACCATGAACTGAAAAGCTACAGAGGATGTTAGCTTAAAAAGGATCAGATATTCTTTAAGAATAAGGTTTTAAGGTCAAAAAAATTACAAAAACTAAAGTGTTGCCTGAAAAGACCAATGTGGATGTACAAGGAATCCATTGACCAACATCAATTAAACATACATATGCACATACAGAGACGTACCCTGATAAATGTTTATCAGCTGGCACTTCAATAATTAAATTATTCAGGACACATGTTTCAGTTTAATTATCAGTATTAACATTTCTTTCATCTCTTAAAGCTGGACAATCAACAAAACAATAAAGAAATCCCTGTTTGGTAGCATTTGCCAATTTCTGAGGTTTAAATGTTTACATTAAAATTTTAACAAGTGAGTTTTGGGAGACAGTTTGAGCAGGCTCCACCACATCCCTGGATAGATAGATAGATAGATAGATAGATAGATAGATAGATAGATAAAAGCAAGAAAGAAGTCTACCTATCCCAGACCAAAAAAAAAATCAAGAAAAACAAAGTTGTTGATTTTTTAAAGTGTGCTTCAATCTGCATTCAGACTCAATCAGTTATTTCTCTGGAGATGGATAGCATTTTTTATTATATATCCTTTGGAATTGTCATTCACAATTCATCATTGTACAATCTTGCTGTCACTGTGTACAATGTTTTGGTTCTGGTCATTTCACTTTGTATCAGTTCATGTAAGTCTTTCCATAATTTTCTGAGAGCATTCTGCTCATAATTTCTTATAAAATAATAATATTCCATTACAATAATATAGAACAGCTCATTCAGCCGTTCCCCAATTGATTGGCATTCCCTCAATTTCTAATTCTTTGCCATCACTGAAAGAGCTGCTATAAATACTTTCATACATATAGATCCTTCTGCTTTTTTTAATCTCTTTGGGATACAGACCTAGTAACACTATTGCTGACTCAAAGGGTTGGCCCTGTAAAAGTTACTTTTTTGTATCCACAACTTGGATATAGCCATACTTGGTATGTAAAACAAATTTTCAGATGACCTAAAGCTAAAAGACAGGATCAACCTCTAAAATCTCTAAAGACAATGGTACTGGGCTGAATCAAAGAAAATTAAACAACAAGGTTAAAGAAAAAATCTTATGCTTACAATAAGGGTGTTGGTTTTGTATGTATAAGATGACAGAAGAATGGTTACATGACATTTAAGCTGCATTAAGGAAAGCGTACTAGCTTCCAGAAATCGGGAGGCCACTCTACTATATTTTTTCCTGGTAAGACCACATCTGGAGTGTTGGGTTCAATTCTATAAATTGCAGTTTAGGAAGGATGTTGATAAAATGATAGTGTTTCTCCAGAAGTAGACAACAAGAATGGTGAAGGGTCTTGAGTCTTTGCCACACGAAGATGTAAAGTGGGGCTATTTAGCCTGGAGAAGAGAAGATGGAGAAATTAAGGCTTGATGTCAGGAAAAACTTTACAAAAATTGGAGGTGTCCAAAAGTATAATGGACTGCTTTAAGAGTAGGGTAACTAGGATGCCCCACCATTGGAAAGCTTCAAGGAGAGAATGGATGATGAATACCGGGCATGCTAGAGTGAGGATTGATTCTTTTAGACGTGGATTGAATGGGTATCTCTTTCAATTCTATGATTCTTTACTCTTCTTACCCATTTCATCATTTTCTAGATGAGAACCTGAGAGTGAAGTGACTTGCCCAGTGTAACTTAGATTGCAAGCAGTAGAACCAGAATTTAAAATTGAGTCATACTTCCTTCAAGTCCATTGTCTACATACTATATGATATTGACTGACTCTGGGATGAGAGAGTCTCCTTTCTGGAAAAGGATCTGATCAGTGCTTACCGCTTTCTTATTCATGAAAGGCATTATAAATGATTTGCAAGGTTGGTTTGGGGATATTATTTGTTTCTTTATAGTACTTGGAAGACTGGAATGTGCTCATTCTTATCATGAAAAGTCACAAAAGCTAAGAGAAATACAAATGAAATTTAAATTGTCACTGATCTTTACCTTAAAAGTATTCATTAAAGGTCCTGGTAAATTAAAATTATTTACATTTCTCAGAATAAAGAGTCTATCTGAGCACAAATCATTATATTTTGAATGGATATGATGAGACAAGCAGAAAACTATTGCTAGGAGAAAAAACTATTCCTGTGAATTAAAAGTAATAAGAAAAGAAACATGGATCTAGGCAATCGCAACAACAGGCAAAGGAAGAAAAAACAAAAGAAACTAGGGCACTTCACTGATTTTCAAGGATCATAACAGCCAGCTTGTGGGAAAGTAATCTAGATCAAATCTGAATAATCCAGATAGCCGAAATTGGCATTTTTAGGATGTCCCTATTGGGACAAATTCACTACTTTCCAGCCTTGCTTGTAAAAAGCAATGGTCCCTTCACTGAATTATTCCAGTTTTCTACTGGGTTCATCTTCCCTTCCAGAAACCAAGGACACTATGGTGGTTTCAGAGTCCCCCTTTCCATGCCCAACTCTTTGTGAAGGTAGTGTTCAGACTTTTAACACAGAAATCAAATCTATGCTGACCCAAGAATCCCATTAAGGTTGATTTTCATGGGTCATTTTGGGATGGTTGCCATTGGAAGAAATGTGAGTCAGCTGTTGAACAGTTAAAGCACACTTTAAAGATGAGATGACTCAAGTCCCTGCCATCTTGGGAAGGCTATATAGCATAATGGAAATAACACTGACTTTAGAATTAGAGGACCTGGGTTCAAATCCCAGCTCTGATACTTATGTGACCTTGAATTAATTACTCAACTTTCTGTACCTCCATTTCCTCATCAAGAAAATAAAAAGAGGACCTCTAAAGTCTCTTCCAACTCTAAATCAATGATCCTCTAATCTGGAGCCAGGACATACAGTTAGCATGACACAAATATATTTGATATACATGAAACATTTTTCTTACTCGATCCACCTAACAACCCTGAGAAATGGGTAATTACAGGTACAATTATTCCCCTTTTAGGAAACAACACAATATAATGCGTATAGTTTTATACTTGGAGTCTGAAGATTTAGGTTCAATTTCCATGTTTATTGCCCATGTGACTGTGTGCAAGTCGTTAAACCACTACAAGGTAGTTGGTGGCACAGTGAAAGAGTGCCAAGCATGGAGTGGGCAAGCTCTGAGTACAAATCTGAACTTAAGCACTTATTAGCTGTGTGACCCTGGGCAAGTCATTGGAACACTATTTTTACCTGTTTCTTCAACTGTGAAATGAAGATAATAATAGCATCTTCTTTGCAGGGTTATTATAAGGATCAAATAAGAAAATAATTGAAAAAATGCTTGGCACATGGTTGGCACTACATAGAATGCTTATTCACTTCCCATTCCCCACTATTTCCCAGTTTCCTTCTTTATGAAATGACATCCCAAATATCTACTTCATAGGGTTACTGTGAGACTCAAAGGAGATAATACATGCAAAATGTTTTACAGACTTTGAAAAGCTTTGTAGAAATGCCAGCTATAAATACTTTGTTTGTTTATTGATTGATTGATTACACTAATAACCAGTCTGGTGTGGTGTTTAGCCTGCTGCCCTTGAATTCAGGACATCCATATTTAAATTATTTATGAGACACACTACTGCTGCTGCTGCTATTACTACTGCTACTATTACTACTCGACTACTATGACTACTAATACTAGAATTTATATAGCACCAATTATTTAGTAAACTAAATGCTTTACAAATATTATCTCTTTTGATCCTCACTACAACCCTGCGAGGTAAGTATTGAAATTATCCCTGTTTTACATTTGAGGAAGCATAGGCAGATAGAGGTTAAGTGACTTGACCAGGGTGACATAGCTAATAAATGTCTGAGGTTGGATTTGAACTCAGATCTTCCTGACTTAAGACCCAGCTATCAAGTCTGCCATCTGTTTACAAGGGTAAACCACTTAACGACTCTGTTTCTTCAACTGTAAAATGGATATGATAATATCCATGATATGATATGATATCTGATAAAATGATCATTCACAGCTAAAAGTAAATAATGAAAATATTAGAAGGAAACACATGATTCTACCTAAAACATCTGTATCTGGGCACCTGTGTCTATCTAGAGAGGAATACAAAACATTTCGATAATGAGTTGTTTCTAGTCAATCTATGTTCTTTGGTTTCAGTTCAATTCTTTTGTCAAACACCTACTCTACTTGCTCAGCACATAGGATTTGCATTGTAAACATCTTCAGTCAGACAAATACATAGAAAAACTCATAAGAATTCATCTGGAAACAAAAGAAAATTTCACCATGATAGTGCAATTAGAAGACAAAATGTCACTTTGGGGGTTTCCATGAATGCGCTGTTTGTCTCTCCAGAAAACTTCACAACATTCTTAAAGATTGTTCGTAATGGTGCCCATGGGTAATATCAAATCAGCGATATATAATCAAAAAAGTACAAAGGTAAAAGGCATCTGAGAAATCATCTGAGAGTCACACTGTCTCTACAACTATATCACATTGGTAGTAGAAAAAGTGCGGGGCTTGTAGTCAGGCAACCTGGGTCTAAATCAAGGCCTTATCATTTAATAAATGTGTGACTGTGGACAACTCATTTAGTGTTTCCTTGTCTGTAAAATGAAGAGATTGGATCAGATGACCATTAAAGACTACTCCAATTTTATATTTATGATCCTAAAATCCAATCCAAACTAAACCCATAGAATTTATCCTATCTGTGATTGTTGTTCAGTCATATGAATCATGTTTGACTCTTTGTGATCCAATTTGGAGTCTTCTTGGCAAATATACTGGAGGGATTTGACATTTCCTTCTCCAGTTCATTTTATAAATGAGGAAACTGAAGCAAACAGGGCTAATTCACTTGCCTAAAGAGCTAGTAAGTGTCTGACACCGGCTCCATGTTTGGCACTCTATCCATTGTGCCACAAAGCTGGCCAATCCCATCTACCAGACTCACAACAAATGATCATCTTTTCTCTTTGAAGATTTGCCATGATAAAGAATATGATTCTCAGCAGAACTACCCATTCTGTTTTTGGAGAGCTTTCTTCATGTTTACTTACAACTATTTGTTCTAGTTATAGTCTGCAGATAACCTAGGTAAACCTTCCCCCATATGACAACTCATTGTATATTTGAAGGTAGATATCAGTTATGCCCTAAATCTTCTCTTCTCCTGGCCAAACATCCCTAGTCTCTAATCTTCATAGGGCGTAGTTTTGAGTCCCCTCAATATCCTATTTACCCCTTTCTTGGGCACATTCCAGTTTGTCAATGTGCCTTCTAAAACATGGTTCATAGAACTAATGATAGTATCTCAGTTGTAGTCTGATCTGAGTAAATGCATCGAGATTACAACCTCCCTTTGGGGGCATTAAATTATTACTAACGTACGTTATCATTTTTGACTATATCATAACACTGATGACATTATCTTTTTTGGCTGTATCATAACATTGATTAATCATATTGAGTTTGAATCCAATAAAATCTCTAGGCATTATTCCCATGAACTACTTTCTGTCCATATCTCTTCTATTTTATTGCAGTTCATTTTTTTGAAACCACCTGCATGATATCACATTTGTTTCTATTAAATTTCATTTTATTCACTTTAGTTAATTTTTCTAAGCTGTAGAGTTGTTGCTACCTCAATTCTATTTTTTACAGCACGATATCTATCCACTGCAGCCATTTAATATGCACAAATTAGATAAGCATGTTGTCTACATCTTCCTACAAGTCAGTGGGGGAGATGGAAGATGTTGAATAGAACAAGGCCAAAGAGAGAGTTTTATGATATTCCACTAAACAAACATTCAAGTTGGCATCACTATATTAAACAAATTTCTTTGGGTCTAAAATGTTATATCCAGAAACACCTAAATGTATTTTCATTGAGTCTTTCTTTTCAACTTGCACAGAAGGATATTGAGAAATTTTGTCAAATGCCATGCTCACATTCCTAAATTTATGCCAGACACTGATCTAATACCTCTTTCTAAAGGAGAAATGAAGTTAGTCTGCCATGACATGTCCTTACTCTCATAGTAATCGCAATGAAACAAACCTTGGACTTTAAGTCAGAAGACCCGGGTTCAAATTCCACCTCTGAAGTATACTACTATGTGGCCAAATGCAAGTCATCTAAACTCCCATGAACATCATTTCATTGCCTGTAAAATGAGAGATTGGACTAGATGACTTTTAATATTTCTTCTAATGCTAGCTCCATGTTCCTATGACATTCTCCTTCCAAAACTCATAAATTCCCCATAATAATTGGCTCTAGAAATGTCTTCATAATTATAAACCTATTGAGACATCATTTGCTTGATTGCAATCCCTTAACACCTCCACCACACACTCTGATTCTTTAGTAGTCATTGAAAATATTTCATATCCCCAAATTCTTTCATTTTGTTCAGGTTTGGTGACTAGGAACTTCTTGTCAAAAACTAAATTTCTACTATCTACTCACTTACCTTTAATTTTCATTCCATATTATCCATTTTTGTTCTATATCTACTGGGATAAAGATTATTTTCCCCATTCAGAAAATATAAATATCTTCATATATAAATTTCTCTTTCCATCCAACTCAAATGGGGATTTTGCCCTTCCTTCTCTAATTTCTTTTTGTTTACTTCAAAATAGCTTTATGTTGGTGATGCTTGTTTTGTTTTCCAGAAAATCTATCAGAAGCAAAAGCTTCTGTTCTGTTACTTACCCTTGCTTCTATTTCTTGTATGGGCCCTTTTAAAATATAAGTCCATGGTCTATCTCCCTATATTGCTTCAATATGCTCTTTAGACAGTTTCTATCTTGTCTTATATATGCAGTTTCATGACCCCTAAGAAGGTTGCATGACATTGAGAATTTGGGTGAGGAAAAAAGAACAAAGAAAATGGGATTGTATTGTGGTGATTAACAAGAAGGCAAATATTATAGGGAAAATACCAGTAGCCCCTGTTGTCAGGAAAAAGGCTGGCTCAAATCACATCTCTGATATTGACCATAAGCAAAGTACTGAGTCTTATTTTTAAAACAGATTCTAATACTTGAATGCCTATTTCAGAGAGTGCTAGTAAGGAAAGAATACTACTACCTAGGACCCAATGTTTTCTTGCTTACTTAATTTTTTATAAGGCCTAGATTTACAATGTTCTTTCCAAGTTGCCTCTGGCAGTATCATTGGTTTCCACATGAATCACCAGGAGAGGTAGCTGGCCTGAGGTTTGAAAAGTCTCAGAAAACATTGTGTCACATCCTGAATGTAACTTCAGAAAAGACAGCACATCTTTCATTTGTTCATATAAGATTGAAATATGGACCCTTGCATACTTCCCAGAAGGTGGTCCTCTACTGAACTGTCCAATCTCTTTTTTTAGGGTCTTTACTTTAAAAAAAAAATCTCTGCATTCATATCCCCATCCTTCTATTTAGCATGAGAAGCTGCTACTGACTCAAAAGGTCCTGACTACCCCCTTAGGAAGGAATTTTTACCTATTACATAGAACCAACTGATAAAAAGAAAAAGGAAATTTCCTTCCTTTCTTCCTTCCTTCCTTCCTCCCTCCATTCCTTCCTTCCAGCCTTCCTTCCTTCCTCCCTCCATTACTTCTTTCCTTCTTTTCTTCTTTCCTTCCTTTCTTCCTTTCTTCCTTTCTTCCTTCCTTCCTGTCCTCAACACCATGGAATAAGGCAGAGATGTCCAATGCGTTTTGATTTGGGTTTTTTTCCTTCTTTTACTCTCACTTGCATGGTGGCTCTTCATAGTAGAGGGAGCTGGCTTCAGATCCAAGAATCTATGGGTTCAAATTCCACTTGACCCATACTAGTTATGTGATCCTGGGTGAACCATTTAACCTTTCAATATTATAGGTGGCATTTAGGCTTCTTTAAGGCTACTAATCACATAAAATGTATCAGCCTGCTCTGAAGCCTTAACCTGTTTTAGCCATTAGACTCACAATCAATCATCCAAGGAAGTAGTTCCTGTAGAAAGAGGGCCAGCTGGAGAGGATTTTCTGGGAAGATGGTGGAGTAGGTCAGAAAATTCCAAGCTTTCAAGATTTCCCCCCAAAAAAAAGTTAAAATAGCACCTTAGGGCCAACAGAATGTGGGTGGAGACAAAGAAGAACAGAGGCACAATCAGGATCTTCCTAGGACAGTTTGAGAAGATCTGAAGAAAATTCCCAGTACTGGGTTTGGTCCCTGCAATGAGTAAACACCTCCAGGCTCGGTTCCACTTTAACAACAAGCAGCAAGCTGCTTAAACAGCTAGCAGCAAGTCCTGGCATTAGTTGGTCTGAGAGGTTGCCTCGGCCCCAGCCACTGGAACTTCTCACCTCGGGATAGTGAGGTGAGTCATGCGTTTGAGTCCAGGAAGATTGAGGGAACCTCTGCTGACGAGGCACACCAGACCTAGCTGTGCTACAAAGAGCAGGGGGGCGAGAGAGAACCAGCAAACACCCAGTAAGTGCAGAAGCAGTGAGTTATAAAGCCCTTGGATGCGGGCACTTACAGAAGGTTGGAGGTTTGGTTTGGTTCCAGGCTAGAAGGGAGAACTGAAGATCTGGGACAAGAGGCACCATTTCCCATATCCCTGGGCTAGAGGTGATTACAAAAATCAAGTTATTACCATAAAAAATGCACAGGCAAAGGAGAAAGAATCCAACCATAGAAACCTATTACAGGAATAGAGAAGACCAGGGTTCATCTTCAGAGGAGGATATTGAAGTAAAGAAACCCCTAAGGAGCAATGTCAAATCGTCACTTGCCCAAAAAGAATTTATAGATCTTAAACAAGACTTTAAAAATTAAATGACAGAGATGGAGGAAAAACTAAAAACTAAAAATAAAAATAAAAATAATCCAAGAAAAACAAGGAGGTTATGAAAGGAAAGTCAACCAATTAGAAAAGGAGATCCAGAACCTCAAGGAGAAAAATGACACCTTGAAAATTAGAATTGGGCAAAGTGAAGCCAGTGAAATTATAAGAGATCAAGAAATAATTAAACAAAACATGAATAATGAAAAAATAGAAGAGAAAGTGAAACATCTTATAAGAAAAACAATGGATTTGGAGAATAGATCAAGAAGAGAAAATATAAAAATGATCAGGGTAACTGAAAGTTATGATCAAAAAAAGAATCTTGATACAATAATACAAGAAATAAAGAAAATTGTCCTGAAGCTTCAGATCAAGGCAGGAAAGTAGAAATAGAGAAAATCCATTGCATGCCACTTAAAAGAGATCCTATGAGGAAATCTCATAGGAATATCATACTCAAATTCCGAAGCCCCCAGCTCAAGGATAAAATATTAAAAGCCTCAAGATTAAAACAATTACAATTTATATATGATGGTTCCATAATCAGAATTACACAAGACCTAGCAGTGGAGATATTAGAGCCTCACTGTGCCACCTAGCTGCCCCACACAGACCATACTTTTGAAGAGCCAAGCTTTTCAGATCCAAATTTCCTCAGATTGTCCATTCTCATCTCCACTCCAGTCATTTTCTGATTGTTGCCAGGTCTCTCCTCACTCTTTCTACTTCTTGCTGTGAGAACTATTATAAAATCAACATTCTCATTGCTCTTGGAAAGAATGTGCATGTCAATCAACTACCCTATTGTTTCATTCACCATTTCAGTGACCTCCCAGATCAGAACATCCTTCCTTACACATAGATGTGCGCTTCAAAATTTATAATTTCCCTCATTGGAATGTAAACTCCTTGAGATTAGAATTGGCTCACATTTATGTTTGTATCTCCCGACTTTAAAATAGTTCTTGAAACAGAGTAAACACTTAATGTGCATTTTTTTAAAAAATATTAATTTATTCTTTTCCTTCCAGGTCTAAATCTATGATCTAAAAATTCCATTCTATCTTCTCTGTCTTGGGAAGCTCATTAATTCTCACAGCTCAGGAATTTCATGTATGAAGATGAAGCACAAGTCTACAACTCCATCCCTAACATTTCTCTTGTTTTCCTGCCCATCTCCTCAACTCCCTAGACAATATTTCCTTATAGATTACTTGATGGATTTCCTGACTCAGTGCTTAAAATTCAACATGTGCAAAGCCAAACATGGTTGTTACTACCTTTCCCATTAAACCTGCTGCTGGCATCATAAAATTGGAAGACAACCCAGAGATCATCTAATCCAACTGCTTTGTTTGATGAGGAAACTGAGGCCCAGAGGAGAAAGGCTTTTATAAACTCATATAAGCAAAAGGCAGGGGCAGCTAGGTGGTGCAGTGAGTAGAGCACTGGCCCTGTAGTCAGGAGGACCTGATTTCAAATTCAGCCTCAGACACTTGACACATTTATTAGATATGTGACCTTGGGCAAGTCACTTAACCCCAATTGCCCTGCCCTCCCCCCCCAACAAAAAAACAAACAAAAAGGCAGCAGAGCTAAGATTAGACCAGATCTTCTGATACCAAATCATTGCTGTGTGCTCTATAACAAAATGCATACTTTTGAATTCACTATTTCTGTTAGTGATACCTAAATTGCCACATTTAAATTCTTCATGGTACCAACAAATCACCTTTCTCCCACAACCTTCATGTCTAATCATTTAAAAGGTCCTGTTAATTCCATCAATACATTTTAAATGACTTTTTTTCTCCTTTCTATTCAAACTGATACATTTTGAAGCATTGCATGTTGTATTCTTTTCTATTCTCTGACAGTTCTTTATATGCTTATAATCATGAAATTCATTTAATAAAGTACTAGTGCAATGCCTCATCATGCTGCAAAAAAATGACCACTGCTTCTCAAAGGCTGTGCAAAGGGAGCACAAAATCTGTGAAGTCTCACTAAAGTGGAAAGTCTTCCAGTATATGATCTTTGGTAGACTGTATTTCTATTTTGTAAGGCTAAATTCAGAAGAGATCATCACTGGTGGATTGGTCACAGGGAAATTCATTTTTTTGGTCAAAAAAACTCACTATCTAATGGAAGATAGGTGACTATGGATGAAAAGTGGAATTTAAAATTCTGCATCTTGGACATAATAAAATCATAGTACGATTATACCAATGTATAGCCACAGCAGAGAAAGAGGCCATTAGAATTGATGAGGCAGAGAATTATGTACAGAGTGTCAGAGGTGTTGTCAAAACAAATATTGAATTACTAAGGCTAATGTCAGGGGAATGTGTTGCAAGGAAGAGCATGGAAGAAGACCTAAAAAGTCATTGACAATAAACTGGAGTTGGTTGATGAAAGCAACAAAGATGGAGAAATGTTCTTTTAAATGAATTGAATGGATTTTGGATGTGGAGAGGTTGCAATTATAACTGTTGTCCATCATTTTTGAAGAGGACCAATGACATCATGATGTTGGGGTAAAATAGTGGATGCTGTTTGATGTGTTGAATTACATGTGAATTGGGGATTTAAGGTAGAGTTGCACAAAGTCATCAGCTTCTCTCTCTCTTCTAGAGTAACTGAAATCCAGTGTCAAGACAAAAGTCAAGATGACTGACTATGGCTCAAGATGCAGTGGATGATTCTGGCATCTTTGATGTCTAACCAAGCTCTAAGAGATCAACGGTGCCTGCTTCAGTCACCTTTGTAGCCATTGGAACAAACTGTTCTCATCTGCCCATTCCAGTGGGAGAAGTTTTCATATACTTGGGGTAGACAACCCTCTGATTCACCAATGGGTTTGAGGCCTGTCAGTTACCCTTAACCTGGCTTAGCCCATGGGCTGAGAAAGTTTTACTGGGTTGTGGCCACTGTGCATGCTATAGATTCTTGAAGCCACAGGTGAGAAGTACAATTAAAATAAGACTAGCATTTATATAATCCTTGAAGACTTATTTGGAAAGCATTATACATAGGCTATCATATTTGTTTCCACAATTACCCTGTGAGATAGGTAATATTATTATATTCTTTTTATATCTGGAGAAACTGAAGCACTGTCCAACTTTAGCTTACCAAGGGTCACATAATAAGTAACTGACCCAGGATTTGAACTCATGTCTTCCTGATTCCAAGTCCAACACTCTTAACCACTGGATACCAAACACTGACAGTGGTTTAGAATCACCTAGCAGTGACAATGTTGAGCAAGGAGTTTGCCCATCCCTCTACCTGGTCCTGGAAACTACAGGGAGCAAGAAGAGTCTCCTCCAGTGAAAAATATTGCTTTGGATTACTGCCTTTGGTAGAAAAGCAAGAATAAGTAAAAAATGTTGGTAGCAATTCTTAAGAATAGAATAGGGACTCCAAAGGGCACAGTGGGTTTCTAGGTCAGCAGAAAACTAGATTAGAGTGGTCCTGGGGAGAACAAGGACTGATAGGAAAGTCCAGAAGAGCAGGTAGCTTGATTCTAAGACAATGGTCAGAACTAGAGAAGTAGCATGATGGGAAGGAGATTACATTGGCATGCAAAATCTGAAGAATATGGAGTCTAAATTCAGAACAGAATTTGGAGTACTTATAGTGTTTGTACAACTCTGAACAATGCAATAATCAACCATGATCCCAGAGAAGTGATGAAGAAAATTGCTACCCATCTCATGACAGAAAAGTGATGAATCGATATGCAGGATAAGTTAAATATTTATGGAGGTGGGCAATATGAAAATTTGTTTTGCTAGACTATATTTATATGTTGCAAGAGTTTTGTGTTTTTAACCCAGGGAACAGGGGATGTGGGAAAGAGGAAAAACAGTTTGCTAGTTGGAAAACATTAAAATTAAATAACAAAAGCAAGGGCTCAGGTATTTTTTTGTTCTTTTATGTAGGGAGAGGTTTTGCTGGCTTAATCCACTGTGGGATGTGTTAAGGAATCTGAGGCTTCCACAAGGAAATGGCTCAATGTGGTTTACAGCCCCTGGGTGGAGAGAGTGGGGCTTCCTGAGTTGGATCCGGGTGAGGAGAGTAGTCTTCTACCCCACTCCCAGATGAAAGGAAAGTTACAGAGCATCATAAAGTTAGTCACCAATTATGTGTTTAATAAACACCACTAGACACACATACCACCCACATCTTCAACGAATATGAAAAACATAAGTATTGTAAAAATAAAGTAGTGAGTCGATTCTCATAACACTTACACTAGCCTCACTTGCTTCAACCAAAGAGGTAATTTGTCACTTTCCCCTTTTAATCACGAAAGCAATTTCTCAGTTTGAGTAGTAGGCATTTAGAATTTTGAAAGTGAAAAAAAGTTTTAGAGAGTGCCATTTGTCCAGCAGTTATTTCTATTAAAAGCAAAACACTTTAGGAGATTTTGAGTACTGCCAAATTCACTTCCCACTCACTAGTAACCCAAAACAAATTAGTTAAGTCATTTGTCTAAACTGGCCCTGGTGAAAGCTCAGAATGCTTCAGGCTTACTGGACTTGAAGAAGCATATGGAGCTTGTAGCGCACATATACATGAGGCAGATGGCAGAAGAAAGAAGCCAGCCTAAAGGCTGCATAAATACCCCTATTAACTGGATCTGCCAAGTATGAGTCGAAAGAAGATAAAATATCAGCTCAGCTTTTAGATTTATTTTACAAAAGCATCATTTCTATTCGTGATAAATGTATCTTGTGGCACAGACTCCAAGTTAATAGTGAAAGAAACGTTTCCCAGGTTCTGAGAGTTGGAAGGAATTTCAGAGGCCATGTAGTTCAAGCTAGACCTCGTCAAGAATGCACCCAAAAAAGTAGCCCAACAAGTGGTCACTCAGCCTTTTATCGATGTTGTCCAGAGAGGGGGAACCCTCTACCTCCCAACATAATCCATTCCACTTTGGAACAGCTTTAATTTTCAGGAATGTTTTTGTTCCTATCAAGCATAATTTGCTTATTGCAAATTCTACCCATTGCTCCTAGTTCTGCCCTCAGAAACCAAGCAAAGAAAGTCCAATTTTTCTTCCAAGTGAAAATAATTTAAGTACTTGAAGAGATCAGTTGTATTCCCTTCCTTCAAGTCTTCTCTTTTCCAGCCTACATATTCCAGCCTACTTCTTCTAACTGGTCCCTAAATGACATGTGATCTAAGATCTTCACAAGCCTATTCAACCTCTTTGTAAATATCTTTTTAAAAATGTAGCGTCAGTACTCCAGAAACTACTTAACAAGAGCAGAGAAAAATTGTACAACTTAACACTTCCTTAGTCTTTTACATTAAGACTTTCTAGATGTAGTCTAATATTTCATTGTTTTTTCTGGGAGACCGTATCACATCACACTGTTAATTCATATTTAACTTGTAGTCAACTCAAGGTCATAGGTCATTTTCATATGAGCCATTGTATAGTCATAACATTTTTATAAAATTAATTTTTGAGCCCAAGTGGAAGATTTTACATTTATCCCCTTCAAAATTTACTTTATTAGATTTAAACCACTGTTTTAGACTATTGAAAACTTACTAAAATCCTTACTGCCACTCAGTCTGAAAGTTTTACCTTCCTGTTTTGTGTCATATGCAATATAATAGTCAAAATAGCTGTGTCTTTATCAGTCATTGATAAACAAATGAATAAATAAATAATAGTACCTGGGGCAGCTAGATGGCGCAGTGAGTAGAGCACCGGCCCTGCAGTCAGGAGGACCTGAGTTCAAATCCGGCCTCAGACACTTGACACATGTACTAGCTGTGTGACCTTGGGCAAGTCACTTAACCCCAACTGCCCTGCCCCAAAAAAATACACAAAAATAAATAAATAAATAAATAAATGAGTAAATAAATAAATAAATAAATGAATAAATAAATAAATTGATAATAGTAAAGAGACAAGCAAACATTCTTAGGACGGTCCCTTGAAAATTTCCTTAAAATCTACTTCAAGTCATTAATAATTACTTATTGAATCCAGCGATTCAACCACTTCAGACTCCACCCAATTGCATTATCATCTGGCTAACATCTCTCCATATGCTTGAGATATTGTAAAATGCTTTGCTAAAATTTCTCATATAACTTTGGTAAATTTATAGCATTCCCTTAATCAGCCAGTTCAGTAACCTATCAAAAAGTAGAAATGAAATTTATTCTAGAATAACCTGTACTTGTTGAAGACCTGATGTATCTTTTTAATTGTCTTTTGCTCTTTTTATATGTTCACAGATAATTCCACTGATAATGGTTTTTCCAGATTTTCCCAGGAATTAGCCAAGTTCACTGGCCTTCAGCTTTTCATTTCTTTTCTGGAAAAAGAAAGCATTTCCCTTCTCCAATCTTGCAGTACTTTTCTCATTCTCCATACTTTTAAAGATTGCTTTTAGTATCTCAAATATCACATCTGTTATATCTTTAGCACTTAGTTCATATGAATCAAGAACTTGAATTCCTTAAGGGTACCTAGGTATACTTTTAAAATTCAACTTTATCTTTTGACTCCATATTAGTTATTTTTGTTCTTTCTTTTCCATCCTACAGATAATTTCATCTGGTAGAGAAAATAGAAATAAGAAATCTACACTTTGTTACCATTATATTCAACCTAAGAAAGGATTCTAACTCTCCTTTCATCCTCCTAATCCTTTCTTCTTCATTCCCAATTTGTAGAAGGTACTTGAGTTCTTGGACAATAATAAGGATCTAATCAAGAATGAGAAGGAATGTTCTTATATAGAAGGAGCTCAGCAAACGGACTTAATTTTAATGTCCCATCTTTGGGCAGATACATCAATGGGGGGGAGGGAGAGAGAGGGAGAGAGAGGAAGAGTGAGGGAAGGAGGAAGGGAGATAGAGAGAGAGACATAGAGATAGAAAGAGAAAGAGAGAGAGAGGAAAAGAGAGAGAGACAGACAGAGACAGAGAGAGGGACAGAGATACACAGAAAGAGCTGGTATTAATGCCAAGAAGACCTAAATCAAGTTCAATATTCTAAGACATATTAGAAGAATGACCCAGGGTAAGCCATTCAACCTCTCTATGCTTTGGGTGACTCTAAAAATATGAGTTATCCAGAAGGTGCCAACTTAACATTGGTGAAGGGAGTTTCTTCCCTAAGGAGTTCTCTATATCATTTGAAAGCATAGGTCTTAAGCCTATTCATAGATATGTATCTACTTCAAAAAACTCAAATTAGTTAAACTTTGACAAGAGGATTTGATTGACAAGTGGTAGTATCTAAAACTAGCTGTTTTCAAATGTTTGTGTATCTACTGTCTAAAGCAAGATGTTATTTTGGGATTAAAAGAAAAGAATGAAGAGTACATTTCTGGTTGCAAAAATTCCCTGCCTCCATGTTAAATTAATGAATATTTGATTTTAAAAATTCTTTCTTGAGGTCACATGAATAGAAATATAGGGCTTCTTTTATAGATGACATTGACTTTGCTATGTTTTCTTCATCACTGTAATTGAACATGAGAGAGAGTATGTCATACTGAAGAGAGAACTGGCCTGAGTAAGACCAGAGTTCAAGACCCATATCTGAATATGTGACCCTAGCTAGTACTGGTTATGTGTCCCTGGACAAAACATTTAAACATTTAATATCTCAGGTATCTCAGGCCACTCTCTAAGACTATAAATTATAGGGCTGGTGCCAATCTGTACTGTGGAGGGAATTTTCACATTGGATATTCCTGTATCAAGGTACTCAAAGGTATAGTTTTGTTCTGTTTTATTTTTCAATAGCTTTAATCTTACAACTTAGAAAATGAGTTAGGTAATTGGGGGATAAGGGAGGAGAGGAAGAAAGGGGGAGATGTCACAGTTATTCCAGGTATAAACACTACATTTGCTCAAACAACCCCCATAAAACTTGTAGTGAAGGACAGAGGCTGAAGAATCATCTGGAATGCCAGCTTAGAAATTATAGAACCTATATGTTCTAAAATGTTTAAAGTTCCCTTTGTGATGGCAAAGAACTAGAAATTGCAAGGTTATCCATCAATTAGGAATGGCTGAACAAGTTGTGGTACATGATTGTGATGGAATACTGCTGTGCTAGAAGAAATGATGAGCTCAATGAACTTAGAAAAACATGGGAAGACTTGCAAGAAATAATGAAGAGTGAAATAAGCAGAACCAAGAGAACATCATATATAGTAACAGCAATATTGTTTTAAGAATGACTTTGAGTAAGTCATTTTGACCACTATAAATACCCAAATTAACTAAAAGGACAAGTGAAGAAAGATGCCATATGTATCCAGAGAAAGAACTGATAAATAAAAATGTGTATAGAATAATTTTACATATATGTGTATGTGTGTACCTACATATATTCATATGTGTGTGTCTAATGGAGGTCATATCTATGGCAGGGAGGGGTGGGAGAAAGGAAAAAAAGGGCAAAAATGTACATGACAACTTTATTATATATTTAAAAGGAATAGCAATTAATAATAGATTTGCAGTGTCATGTGTAATCATCATTTTATTATATTTTGGAAATCCTTTTTATGCCATAAATTTAAAACATGAAATAAAACATTACAAAAAATTTAAAAAGAAGTTATAGAATCAAACTTTGAAGTTTCTGCTAGTCCCAAGGAAAATACACTGAATGAAGTTGTAGTTCAGTAGAGCAAATCAGAAGAGCTGAGTCCCAATTCCAGATTTGTTTATTGTGTAACATTGATTAAGTCACTTAATCTCTAAGGTCCTTTACATCTCCAAGTATATGATTCTACGACAATACTTACAGGATGTTGTCAGAGGTTTCTAAGGTTTCATAAAACACATTAGCATGTGATACTCATTTTAGCTAAATTCTCTATACTCACAAGCCTACTCCACTCACTGATCTTCTACCTATCTCACCATAGGGGCAATTATTCATGAAGCTCTGATCTGCATGGGCAAAATGTATACCACAGAAGTGTAGGAGATAGTAGGAGACAGCTTCTGCCTTTTCTTTATTTAGGCATCAATACTCCCCCAGGAATTCCTGAATTAAAATGGAAAAGGATGAGGAATCATCTTCTTTTTTTTAAATTAAAAAATAGTAAATCATTCCCTCTGAAATTTTTGATCGGGGTCCCAGTGCTTCTCATCATGCCAGTGATTCCAGCTGGTGCATGGTCACTGCTTTCCTTGTTACATCAGGATTCATACAGAGGCAGCTGCTTCAAGCCAGGAACTGAACTGAATATGAACTCTCACTGAAGAAGCTTTCATGATGATGATTAATGGTCTGCACTGATTTAGAAATAAAAACCTGAATCCACAAGAACTCACACTATTGGCTGAACATTGTGTTTGGGTCCTCACACCCAATTTCCAGATAACCTTCTGTTGACCCTCCAGATATATCAATTGAGAAAGGACTGGAATTTTCAAGAGGAGATTTGTGGTTTGGGTTTGTCCAGCTGATAAAACTGCCCAAGTACATGACATCCATCTAAGTCCCCAATAGACTGAGAAAATTCTTCTTGAGGTCCTTATAGAGGAAAGTTGTGACAGCTGGAATTTGGCATTTACAGGCCCTGAAAACAGCCGACAGATCCCAGACTGATAGAGTTTTAAAACCCTGTAACAACCGTGCGTACAATTCCCTAAATTTGGTTAAGCAGGCGCCAGGGAGGAGTGGTGCTGCCTGACAACCATGATGACCGAGTCAAGCTGAGTGAGACACTATCTCCAGACCCAGTTCCTCAGGATGGCTGGAGTCATGTTTTTGTAGATCATGTATCTTATTGTCTCCAGCTTACAATCCTGGCAAGAGCACAGACTTTAATCAACCAAATGGAATAGGTGAGCAGGAACAGGAGAGCATCCTGTCCTCCCAGGCAATAATTCACAGAGTCAACACCAGGTACAGCTAATGCCACTTTGTTTTGTTTCTTACATTTATAATTGAGGAAAATGCTAATTTCAGTTGATGGTTAGTGAAAATTATATAATTGTTTTGTTTCGTTTTCCTTCCTGCATGTCCATGGGCATTTTGAAATCTGTCTACTCATTCTTAGAGGAAGGGTGCTAGTAGACCCCATGTTAGGAACTCCTGCTTTAGGAGAAGGATTTCCATTTGTCTATCTATGTATCTATCTGTCTATCTATTCATTTGTAAATTTATATTTGTTAATTTATATAGCTAACACATATTATGAATTTCTGAAATCCATTTCAATCAGAATAGAATGAAAATGATCATATAAATAGAAAGTAATGGATTTTTATTACAGTTTTATATTGAAAATATAGAAAAATATATAAAAAAACTTTAAGTTGTTTCTTTCTTTGTTTCTTTCTCCTCTCTCTCTCTCTTTCTCTCTCTCTCTTTCTCTCTTTGTCTCTTTCTTTCTCTTTCTTTTCTTCTCTCTCTCTTTCTTTCTTTCTTTTCTTTCTTTCTGTCTTTCTTTCTTTTTTGTTCTTTCTTGCATCATTGAAGGAAAAATTCAGATCAATGACCTCAAGATCATTTGAGACAGTGGAGTATTTTCAGTTTTCATATGCCCCAGACATGGGCCCCACTGGCCCCACTGGATAATAATTCCCTTCCACATCTTCTCTTCTAGTAGTCCTTTTTTAAGGCTCAGTTCAGGCACCAACCACTTTATGAAGCTTTCCTTATTCTCCTCAACTGAAAAGGATTTCTCCTATTTCAAATTTTTCTAGATCATTTTCATGCTCTCTCCTTTTGCTTTATAATGATATCTAGGATTTCTGTATCACTTTAAAGTACATAAAGTATTTTTGGTAGGGTAACTCATGTGATCCTCACAACATCCCCGGATGTGTCGTGTTATTACCCCCATTTTGCAGATGAGGACACTGAGGCTTGTTATTTTTTGTTGTTTTGTCGATTAGTCAAATCCAACTGTTCATAACCCCATTTGAGATTTTCTTGGCAAAGATACTGGAATAGTTTGACATTTCCTCCTCCAGCTCAGTTTACAGATGAGGAAACTGAGACAAACAGGGTTAAGAGACTTGCCGAGGGTCACACAGATCATAAGTATCTGAGGCTGGATTTGAACTCAAGTTCTCCTGACTCCAGGCCTGGCGCTCTATCCACTGTACCACTTAACTACCTTTATTACATACTACAGCTATGATAAGTAGAAAAGAAAGTTCTCACTCCCAAACTCTTGGGCACAATAAAATGGATTATTATCAGAAATCAATGTGGTTTTATCAATGGAAATGACATCAAAGTAGATTCAATGCTATTGACTTTGTTGATGCATGCTAAGGATTATATGACCTTTCTATCTAACTGAAGACTGAAACTTCGTATAAGTATTGTGTTCCCTTATTAGATTGGGAGCTCCTTGAGAGCAGAGGCTATCTTGCTTTTCTATTTGTATCTCCAAAAGTTAACAAAATGCACATAGTACGTATTTAGTAGAAGCTTCTTACATTCAGTTATTCATTCATTTTTTTATCTATAGTATATACTAAATTATAAACTTCAGGTGAGGGATTATGTTGTTGGTTTTTAACTTTCAACTCCTTTTGCTTAGTAAAGAGCCCATCATTTAGATTGCACTTAACAAATCCTGGTTGAATTGAACTAAGTATCCCATTTGTGGAATATTCATGCTCTTTGTTCCCCCCTTTTCATTGGGCTCTCACTTCTCTGTTGAGCGTTTTGATCATCAGTGTCTCTGGTAGAGAGGAACAAAGAGGGTAAATAGGGAATATTAAATCCAAGTCAAATTTTCTACTTGGTAGAATCTACTGAGAAATTATTTTGAGGGAAAAAAACAGAATTCAACTAAACACTGGTTTACAAATGCTGTAGGTTAGTTTAAAAAAAGCCTACTTAAATCCATGTATATATTTTAAAATTCTGTTATAAATTGTATGTCAGATTTGTAAATAGAGGAATTAGCAATGAGTAAATGTTTACACTTAACTATTTTAATCAGTAGTTATATGTATTTTTTAAAATATATAATTGAATAAAACAGTAAACATTTATCATAGTCTTCCAATTAACTACATTTATAGGAAGCTCAACTAATTAATGGAAATTACAGTTCACATTTATACAGTACTGTCACATAAATTATCTTCTTTTCAAGTCAATCAAACAAACACTGACCATCCAGCCAAAATAATATTTCAGAGACTTTTCATTTTTATTGAGGCTGGAAATCTTGACCTTTTTGAGAAAATGATGGATTCTGATAAGTATATTGATATACTGAAAATCAGAATTATTCCAGAATTACAGATATCCCCAAATGGAGGTGGAATATTATAACACACCTATGTCATTTCACATGTCAGAAAAGGTTAAGAAATTTGTCCAAAAGATTGAGATAAACACATCTTAATGGCCTGGAAACACATCTTAACTAACCCCATTGAAATTCTCTGGGCTATAATCAAGACTACACTTAGAAAATGGATTATTTGTCAAAGGTATGATAAATATCCAATGTGATGTATGGTTTCCTGATGAAGAATTAAAGAATATGTGTCAAAGTCCTGTGATATCTATGCAAATAGTATAAAACAAGTGATATTTAATAAACAGCTATTGATTAATATTGCATATTAGAAAAATTTTAAAGGTGTCAAAAGTTGTAATGGATATTGTTTGTCAATATATTTAATTATTTCACCTCATCCCAATTAGTTTGCACATCACTTTTTGCTGTGTAGGCAGACTACAGCAAGTGAACAAAGAGAGGAGATAGATTAAACTGGTACTCGTGGGCTCTAGAGGGCAAAAATAGGAACAATGGGTGAAAAGTTTGAAGAGACTAATCTAAAAATAATAGTGAATCCACAAACATTTGTTAAGAGCCTACTATGTGCCGGTCACTATGTGGGGATACAAAACAAAAGCAACCCCTGTTCTCAAAAGGCTAATGGAGGAGACCATCTGTAAAGTATATATAAACTATATACATATATGCATATAGATGTGTGTGTGTGTGTGTGTGTGTGTGTGTGTGTGTGTGTGTGTAAGAGAGAGAGAGAGAGAGAGAGAGAGAGAGAGAGAATTAGGGAGAGAGGACATTAAGATAAAAGAGAATTGGGAAAGACTTTCTCTAAAAGGTGGAATTTTTGCTCAGAGTTGAAGGCAGCCAAGGAAGCTGGAAGGTGGAGATGAAGGAGAGAGTTCCAGACCTGGTGGATAGCCAGTGAAAATGTGCTGTGTCTAGAGAGGGAGTGTCTTATATGAGGAAGAGCAAGGGGGACATTACACTTGGATAGCGAATTTTATGAATGATAGGTAAATGTAAAAGACTATAAAACTAGGCAGGGGCCAGGTAATGAAGGGCTTTAAAAGACATATAGAGAGGATAGTATATTTTATACTGGAGGTGAAAAGGAGCCATAATGGTTTATTAAATAGTGGTATGGCATGATCAGACCTGTGTTTAAGGAGAATCAGGTTTAGTGGAGGATGAACAGAAGTGGGGAGAGATACCAACCATTAGACCATTACAGTTGTCCGTGCATGATGTAAGGAAGGATTGTACCTGTGTCATTCATGGACATGTACAAAGTGATGAAACTTTTGAGTCATACTATAGGTACTTTCTTAGATGAGGTTGAAAAAGTGATTTTCTGCCTTCTTGTTTCAGCTCACATACCATAAACAAGTGTCCTTTTCTATGGTCTATTTAGTACCATTTTTTGGCACTTCTTTGTTTTTTGTTGGTAATTTCAATGTTTAAAATGCCCCCAAACATAGTTCTGAAGGGCTGGCCAGTGTTTCTAAATAAAAGAAAGCTGTAATGTGCCTTAAAAAGAATATATGTGTGTTAGATAAACTTCATTCAAATATGAGTTATAATACTATTGTCTCCAAATTCAATGTTAATGAAACACCAAAATGGTACATCCAGACAAAGGAAGAAATTTACCAATCTGCATATAAGGCTGCTGAGGAAAGTGCTAAAGTAATTGTTGTGAACAGAGCCTCACAGGAACCTAAGCCTTTATTTCCCCTAGAAACAATGGTTCAGCACTCAATAATTCATTGTACTCCTGACTTTTTAGCCCATAATCACGCAAATAATGAGAACTGACTATATTAGTGTTAGTAGTATTTCTGTACAATTATATTATGTACATTATGTATATTATATGTCTCAGGATTGAGACGTCAGAGAGCAAATCCAACCCATATTTGAACAGGAATCCTCCATCCAATGTCCCAAGCTCATGTACCTTTTTCCTGATGATTGAGAAGCTCAAAACTCTGAAGGCAACTCACTCTGCACTCAGATCATGCTACTTGTTAAGAATTTTTCCTAATGTCTATCTAGCTCAAAGCTAATCCTCTGTATTTCCACTGACAGTACTTAGTCCTTTCCTCTGAGGCCCAGCAGAAAAAGTCTAAGTCCTCTTCCACACATGTAAATTATAGATGTTTAGAGATATAAAACTAGAGTCTGTTTTTATGCTTAAGTTCTGAAGAGTAGGTTGGTGATAAGTAGGTTTTCTTGTTGAGTTATTCCTGTTGAAAAGGGGGTGGGGGTATAGTTTGAAACAAGTCACCCCAATCCCCAAGAGGCCACTGAGTTTTGGCACTAAATTGGCAGGCTTGTAATGAATGTGCATTTCTGAGACTCTCACTTTGTCATCAGGATCCACTACCTGGATGGATTTAATAGGAGCCATTTATTATGCTAATGATGAAACCTTAGCCCCTGGATTGGTGTTAGCCCCGGTCAGGTATGATCTGATTTCTCTGCTGATATGTTTGCTCTACAGAGGCTGTAAATCAAACTCTCCTGGGAATTCCACAAATCCAGACCCCAATTTATTGTGTAAAATTGTCTCTGCTTTTTACCGCAATCTTCTTCTTTTTTTTATGGCCAGAGTTTCCCTAGTGTTAAGACTCAGAGAAAATTGTAATGGGATCAGGCCTATCTCACTGTGTTCCAACAAAAGATTCAAAGCACAGAGTTAAATTTTTTATGTAATGCATATGTTCCTATAAATCTGTGTCAAAACATGCATCATCTGATTTTAACACTAATGTGAGTGATAAGGGCCTCCTAACATGCTAAGCTGTTTATTGTTGTTTTAAAATATGTATAAAAATTGATAAAATTGGAAGTGTTTGCCTTTAAAAACAATTTACAAATACACAGTGGCATCTGGGTAGTGCAGTGGATAAACCACCAGGCCTGAAGTCGCATATTCCTATTAGCTGTGTGACCATGGGCAAGTCATTTAACCCCGTTTGTCTCAGTTTCCCCACATTTAAATGAGCTGGAGAAGGAAATGGCAAACCCCTCCGTTATCTTTGCCAAGAAAACCCTAGATGGAGACATGAAGAGTCGGACACGACTGAATACAACAACAACAATCTCCTTGAATTTGCTTTCTTATTCCCATTTAGTAGATGTTGAAACTGAGACCCCAAAAAGGTAACTGACCTAAATTCACATAGCTAGCTAGCAGAGTCAAAACCTGCATTCCAGGTTTCTGGCTGTGTTTGCTGTTTTCTTTCCATTACTCTAATCACACTACCTTTCAATATAAGGTTATATATTATTATCAGTGTTGATTTCACAAAGGAGTTAGATTAAATGTGAAAAGTCCTCAATTAATCTGCTTGCAAAACATCTCTAATAACAATACAAAATAAAGGATTTGGAATCAGAAGACCAAGGATTTGAGATCCTGTCACTTCTTAGGTGCATATAAGACATTTAATCTCTCCAGTTTCCATGTCTGTAAATGTCTAAATTCTCTTCCAGCTCATGTTGTGAGTGGAAAGGGTCAAATCTTATACCACTGCATTCAAAGATCCATGTTCTATGTCACAGATGAGGGAAATGGATAAATATTTAAGTTTATCAATGGATCTTTCCAGGGGATTCTTTCCTCCAATCAGATAGATTGGAACCCGGTCACAGTCCCGATGGGCTACTTTTGCTCTTGTACTCAAGTGAATCCTTGGAAGATTGTGAAGAGGTCTACCCAACGTGACTACACTGTTAGATATTCATATACAAAGAATACATATTCATATATAATTGCTATGGGAATTCATCATACGTATATATTACATAGTTGTGCCTATGTAGGAATGATATTTAAATATAATGAACATGAATATATAAGGTGAAAGTATATAGACATGTGTATTATATAAATATATTTGTACATAAAAGTATGTATATACGCATGTGTGTATACATATACACACTACATATATCTGTATCTATAGATAGATAGATAAATAGATGTATATATTCTTATTAGAGGACAGCTTTGAAGTCATCATTCTGCTCTAGAGTAATCAATACTTCCTACAATCAACAACAAATCACCATTTAATAAGCAAAGGATCTTGGGATCATTTACAAGAATCAGGTGCAAGAGTATGCCTATTCCCTTCCCTTGCCTTCATTGAGGAATCTCTTGATACATGTGAGGATGATTCTCAAAAAAATTTTCTAGAGATAGGAAAATGCACATATGAGTAAACAGCTTTTGATATTGTTTAGGTCACCTTTCTTGGAAAATAATGTTATTGTTATTATTATTGAATATTTACCAAAAATTATTTTAGTGGATGAAGCAGGGGCTATGACGGGTAAGGTCAGGAGCTTCCGCCCAGAGAGGCGGGGCCAGAAATGGAGGGGCGGCTCTAAGAGATCAAGTAAGAGAGCTTCAGTTGGGCGGAAGGAGGGAAAGCGATGAAGTGTCCTGTCCCCTCCAGCGCATGCGCAGTCCCCAGAAGAAAGCCTCGAAGCCCACAGAGGTGTACATCACCGGGCTGTGCCAGGATGTGTTCTCCAAAATGGCCACGTACCTGACGGGAGAGCTGACAGCCACCAGTGAAGACTATAAACTTCTGGAAAATATGAACAAACTGACTAGCTTGAAGTATTGCAGTAAACATAAGTAGAAACCTAAAGGACTGAAACCAGAAATAGGCAGCACTTCAGCCTTATCTGGATCAGATCGCTTTAACTGAAAAGCAAATCACAGTTCTTGAGCAGGTAGCCTACAAGCTGGATTCAAAGAAACTAGAAGCAACGTACAAGAAGTTATAGAGGCGATCAAAGAATTCTTTAGCACAAATTCTTTTAAATACAAGAATGTTTTATGAGAGCTGAAATAAGTAGGATGGAACTTAACACTATGCTTCAGTTCCTAAAAAGAAGCGGGGTCCTGATCCAAGGAGAATCCCAGCCCCCACCTCTGCTTAGATGTGTAATTCCGGCCACCCCGGATGTTTTCCTAAACCTGTACCCCCTGCAACCTCATCTTATCATGTGTTTTGTTGTGTGCCCAGGACCAAGGCTCAGAAATCAGATTCAACTCTGTCTAGAGCAGACACAGATAAAATCTATATGAATGCAAGTCATTCCCCAATTGATAAATGGTCAAAGGATATGAACAATTTTCCATTGAAGAAATCAAAACAGTTTACAGGCATATGAAAAAGATGCTCTAAATCATTATTGATTAGAACCATTGAGATAGCATTTTATACCTGTCAAATTAGCTAAAATGAATGAAAAGGAATGCGAAAAATGTTGGAGGGAATGTGGAAAAATTTGGACACTAATTCACTGTTGGTGAAACTGTGAACTGATCCAGTCATTTGGGAGCTGCAATCTAGAGTTATGCCTAAAGAATTATTAAAATGCCTATACTCTTTGACCCAACAATACCACTACTAAGTCTATTTCTCAAGAAGATTGTTGGGGGCAGGGGGTAAAGAACCTATATGTTCTCAAATATTTATAGCAGCTCTCTTTGTAGTAACAAAGAACCAGAAATTATAAAGATACTCATCCGTTAGAGAATGGCTGAACCAAGTTGTGTTATATGATTGTGATAGAATACTGAGTTATAAAAAATGATAAGCTCAATGATCTTAGAAAAAGATGGATAGATTTGTATAAAATAATGAAATATTAAATGAACAGAGCCAAGAGAGCATTGTATATAGTAAGAACAATACTGTTTTAACAAGGACTTTAAGCAAAAAGGTTATTTTGACTATTGTAAATGCCTAGATTAATTACAAAGGATGTATGAAGTAGCACACAGTTGGCATCCAGAAAAATAACTGATAAGTAGAAATATGTATAGAATGGCTTTATACCCTGTACCCATATGTGAGTGCATATATATACATATACATATATATATTATAATATACATTATAATATATATATGTATTGGATATGTGTGTGGAGGGGTATATGTATGTATTTATATTTATATTAAAATTAAATAATAAAATATTTATGCCTAATGGTAGTCATCTCTAGGGCAGGGAGGGAGGGAAGGAAAAAAAGTGAAAAAAAGGGGGAGGGGAAAAAGTTATATGATAGCTATTACATATTTTGAAAGAATAGCAAGTTGTACATAATACATTTACAATTTCATGTGCAATTATCTTTTTTCCTTTCCTATGTTATAGAAATGCTTTTTAAATTTATGACAGAATAAAATAAATAACATTTTAAAAAATAAAAATAATAATGTCCATGGCTTTTTTCCAAGCATTTGATTGTTCTTAAGTCTTTCACATATATTAATCAAATTCTTAGTACCTTAACACTATATCAACACACCATGAACTTCTTGTGAGCATGCATAGTATATTCCAGGTTTTCTTCTTAGTTCATTTCTACTTTCTCATGTAGCATATTAGAGATTGGTGACTTAGAGTTAAAATGTGTTTGCTCTACTGTTTTTCAGTTTTGTAAAGGATTCAGTTTTTAAAGTCTTTCACCATCCTCCTCTATAGGAGGCACAAATGAATTTGTATGTAGTGTTTAAATGGCCTTGACCTTGACTATATCTCTCTTCTAGGTAAAAAGTTCAAATATTTGCAAACTGAGGTATTGCACATACACACACACAATTACATATTATATATATACACATTCATACATATATACACATACTTCTATATACCCTCACAGTGTATGTTCATTATATGTAAATATTGTTCCTATGTAAGTGACACATATATAATATATATGTATAATGAATTTATATGTTAATTATCTAGGAATATGTCTTGATTATGCATGAATATTTATCATTATTGTCACAATAAAGGAACTAGAAGGTATAAGAAAGTGGTACGTTATGGTTGCTTTCCTTTTTTGTTGTTTCATTGGCATAGCAATTCATTTAAAGCAATCTGATATCCTTTAGAAATGGTAATAATTTGAGTTTGTATTTGTTCTTGTATCCAGTTCTCATTTTAAGTTTTAATATCTTGTTTAAATAGGTCAGTTTGCAATTGCCTCAAGTATATGCCAAATATTTTAATTTTTATCCTTTTCACTTGGTGGCACTGAGTTTATATATATGTGTGTATATATGCACATATATACATACATACATACACACACATATACATACAAATACATACACTCACACATACACATCTGTGTTCTTTTAGGGTCATGATGTTCTAGCTACATATAAAAAGTTGATTTAGAAAAGATACCCACATTACTAAATATCCAGTTCCTTGTTATTAGAATATAAGTGATTCAATATCTTTGTTTGTGATTTTATTTGCTCCTTTCTAATTAAAGAAAGCATTTGAAATATAAATTGCTCTATCTACCTATTAATCTGTCTGTCTATCATTATATTTACAAACACATATAGAAACAGTGGAGGAAAGAGGTGGAGACAAGATTCAGTATCCCAATATTTTCTTCTGAACAACTTTTGGCCCCTAGGTGATATAGCAGATAGAGTGTGGTCCTTGTAGTCAGGACAATCTTGAGTTCAAATGCAGCCTCAGATACTTACTAGCTATGTGAGCCTGGGCAAGTCACTTAACTGTCTGCTTTAGTTCTTCATCGGTAAAATGAGCTGAATAAGGAAATGGCAAACCACTCCAGTATCTTTGCCAAGATAACCCTAAATGGGGTCGCAGAGAGTTGGACACAAATGATTCAATAACAACAAAACAACCTTTTAAAAAATGTGTCAAATTGAATTCTAAGTGGTACAATAAATAAAAAATGAAAATTAAGCATTTTATTTTCAGCTCAGGAAAACTTAAGAGATCTGTGGACATTGAGGTAGGGTTTAGACTGAAGCACTGGGAAGCAGTGGAGGGTGGACAGGGCACTAGCAGCAGCAGGCATATTGGGAGTACTTACCAGTGCCCAAACACAGTAAGGAGAATGAATACTTGGTCAGAAACAAAATTCAGGGTCACTTCGCTGGCCCTGGGTAAAGGAATATATGATGCTTGATAGCTCCATTGCTCATTACTCAGTTCCAGAACAGAGAGGAGCTGTGGTTGCAATGAAGCAGGGTCTCTACCTCGGTAAAGCCATGGAGATCAGTGACCACACCTCTCCATGGATCACACCACATCAGAATCACTAAAAACTTACAGATTCCCAAAACTAGCTATAAAAACAACAGGGTAAATAAAGGCTGAAGCTCAGAACAATCACCACCCCAGAAGTAAACAGAGCACAACTCTAATGTAAAATCCAAATTCAAGAAATAGTCTGAAATGATAAGCAAACAAAAACAAAGAACTTGACCATTAAAAATTACTGTTGTGACAAGTAAGCTAAAGACAACTTCAGAAGATAATTTATCTGTCATATCTATGGATAAGTGAAGAACTTATTATATCGCCAAGGCAATATTCACAATGGTTGCAATCGTTATGAGTGTGCCGGAATGGTTCTGAATCACAAAATATAACAGACTCTCCATATAAAAGACAGAAGAAAAACATTTATTCAGATACCAGAAAACTCAATCCCAAAACGAGTAAATTCAATCTATCCAAGTAGCATAGAGGTTCATACACATTATCACAGCAGAGAGCCACTCTATCCCAAAGTCAACACCCCCCACTCCCCAGCGACCCCCACCCCTCACCCCCGCTAGGACCTTCCCACAAGCTCACTCACAGCACAGCTAGAATGCCTCCTCTTTCTCCCTCAGCTCTAATTGTTCTCTGCATTTCTTGATCCACCCTTCAAGTTCCTCTCCTTCAGCAAGCTACTCCCACCGCATGTAACTTAGTGTTCCTGTGATGTAAGCCTATCAATGAGCCTATCGATGGATGAGAAAGATCTTTCCATTTAAATTACCATTATCCTTATGAGCAAACAAGGGATAAAGATGATAAAAGTACAATGGGTAACTCTTATTGCATGAAACTTAAAAGGTTTTGTGCAAACAAAACCAAAGCAAACAACATTAGAAGGAAAGCAGGATATTGGGGAAAATATTTTAGAGTAAGTTTCTCTGATAAAGGCCTCATTTCTCAAATATTTAAAGAATTGAACCAAATCTAAAAAAAAAATAACAACTATCCCCCAACTAATAAATGGTCAAAGTTTTCTTTCTTGCTTGCTTTTTCACATTTTCTTCCACAAAATAACTAATATGAAAAAGTTTTACATGATTGCACATGTAAAACCTATATCAGATTGCTTATTATCTCAGGGAGGGGGAAGGAAGTGAGGAGGGGATAGAATTTAGAAATCAAAACTTAAAAAATCATATTAAATTTATTTTTACATATAATTGGGAAATAAAATATTATTTTAAAAAAGCATTGTAGATGCAAGGTACTGCATCAATGCTAAGGAAGATACAAAAGTGGAAGAAATTTAATTACAGAATCAGAATTGGCACCACAAAAAATTATAAGTATATATAGGCACAGAGTTTCTGTGCACTGTACAAGCCCTGATATCACACACCCCTCAATAATGTCTTAGAACATTTATTTTTGTCCTCTTTCTCTCTGCCCACCTTTGCATTGAAGTCATTGAACAATAAAGTAAATTTTTGGGTGTTTTTTTTTGTGCTAATTTATCTTTTAATCTATTTCTTTTCCATTTTCTGAATAAGCACAGTAGTCGGGAAAATAACTTTGACTTTCATATTATGGTGCATGTTATAAAATGAAATATTTATTAAATTCATGTATTTTAAATATTGTCAAATAAAATCACACACACACACATATATTATACATGCATATATATGTTCAAAGGAAGATTTATAGTAATCATAAATATCCTTGCTTTTTAGGCTTATGATTAGCCAGCAAAACTAATTTACATTTATTTTATTTTTTATTTAATGCTTTTAATTTTCAGCATTGATTTCCACAAGATTATGAATTACAAATTTTCCCCCATTTCTACCCTCCCCCCACTCCAACATGGCATATATTCTGATTGACCTGCTCCCCAGACAGCCCTCCCTTCTGTCATTCCACTCCTCCCCCATCCCCTTTTCCCTTATTTTCTTGCAGGACAAGGTAGATTTATACATCCCAGTGACTGTATATCGTATTTCCTAGTTGCAGGCAAAAACAACTTAATATTTTTTTAATATCTGCTTTTAAAACTTTGAGTTACAAATTCTCTCCCCTCTTCCCTCCCTAAGGAGGCAAGCAATTCAACATAGGCCACATGTGTATCATTATGCAAAACCCTTCCACAATACTTATGTTGTGAAAGACATACTATATTTTGCTCCCTCCTATCCTGTCCCCCTTTATACAATTTTCTCCCTTGATCCCGTCCCTTTTTGAAAGTATTTGCTTTTGATTACCTCCTCCCCATATCTTCCCTCCCCTCTATCATTCCCCCTTTTTTATCTCGTTCCTCCCTCTTTCCTATGGGGTAAGATACCCAATTGATTGTGTATGTTTTTCCCTCCTCAAGTCAAATCCAATGAGAGAAAGATTCACTCATTCCCCTTCACCTGACCCTCTTCCCTTCCAACAGAGCTGATTTTTCTTGCCCCTTTTATATGAGAAAATTTACCCCATTCTATCTCTCCCTTTCTCCCTCTCTCAATATATTCCTCTCTCATCCCTTAATCTGATTTTATTTTTTTAGATATAATCCCTTCATATTCAAGTCACTGTGCCCTCTGTCGGTATATATATATATATATATATATATATATATATATATATATATATATATATATACACACACACACACATATACATATATGTATATTCCCTTCAGCTACCCTAATATTGACGTCTCATGAATTATACACATTATATTTCCGTATAGGAATATTAACAAAACAGTTCAACTTTAGTAAGGCCCTTATGATTCCTCTTTCTTGTTTACCTTTTCATGCTTCTCTTGATTCTTGTGTTTGAAAGTCAAATTATCAATTCAGCTCTGGTCTTTTCACTGAGAAACCTTGAAAATCCTCTATTTTATTGAAAGTACATATTTTGCCTTGGAGCGTGATACTCAGTTTAACTGGGTAGTTGATTCTTGGTTTTAATCCTACCTCCATTGACCTCTGGAATATCATATTCCAAGCCCTTTGATCCATTAATGCTGAAGCTGCTAGATCTTATGTTGTCCTGATCGTGTTTCCACAATACTCAAATTGTGTCTTTCTGGCTGCTTGCAGTATTGTCTCCTTGATCTGGGATCTCTGGAATTTGGTGACAATATTCCCAGGAGATTTCTTTTTGGGATCTTTTTGAGGATGCGATCGGTAGAGTCTTTCAATTTCTGTTTTGTCCTGTGGCTCTAGAATATCAGGACAGTTCTCCTTGATAATTTCTTGAAAGATGATATCTAGGCTCTTTTTTTGATCATGGCTTTCAGGTAGTCCAAAAATTTTTAAATTATCTCTCCTGGATCTATTTTTCAGGTCAGTGGTTTTTCCAAGGAGATATTTCACATTGTCTTCCATTTTTTCATTCCTTTGGTTCTGTTTTATAATATCTTGATATCTCATAAAGTCACTAGCTTCCACTTGCTCCAAACTAATTTTTAAGGTAGTATTTTCTTCAGTAGTCTTATGGACCTTCTTTTCCATTTGGCTAATTCTGCCTTTCAAGGCATTCCTCTCTTCATTGCCTTTTTGGAGCTCTTTTGCCATTTGGGTTATTCTATTCATTAAGGTGTTATTTTCCTCAGTATTTTTTGGGTCTCCTTTAGCAAGTCATTGACTTGTTTTTCATGGTTTTCTCACATCACTCTCTTTTCTTTTCCCAATTTTTCCTCTACTTCTCTTACTTGCTTTTCCAAATCCTTTTTGAGTTCCTTCATGGCCTGAGACTAATTCATGTTTTTCTTGGAGGCTTTTGATGTAGGCTCTTTGACTTTGCTGAATTCTTCTGGCTGTCTGTTTTGGTCTTCTTTGTCACCAAAGAAAGATTCCAAAGTCTGCATCTGAATCTGAGTACATTTTCGCTGCCTGGCCACGTTCCCAGCCAACTGCTTGACCCTTGAGCTTTTTGTTGGGGTATGACTGCTTGTAGAGTATAGAGTACTTTGTCCAAAGCTTGAGGAGCTGCGCTGTTGTTTTCAGAGCTATTTCTACACAGCAAGCTCTGCCTCACCAGTGCTTCTCTTCCCCCAAGAACTGCCAACCTGGACTGCGATTTATATCGAAGCAGTATCTGCACTACCACTTTGATCTGCTGCTTAATTCCTCCCACCAGGTGGGCCTGGAGTCCGCAGCAGCTGCAGCTGCAACTCTGGAAGCTGCGTCAGAGCTGCACCAGATCTGCCCCCCTTTGGGGTGGTGGTTGACCTCAAACTCCTTTCACTCTGACCCTGCAGCTTTTCCCACTAACTGTCTCTGTTGTCTTTGGCGTTTGTGGGTTAAGAAGTCTGCTAACTGCCACAGGTCACCGATTCAGGGCACTACGTCCTGTTCTGCTGGCTCTACGTCTGGTTGGTCTGGGCACAGCTCACGCTGGGCTCTGCTCTTCTCTGCTCCCAGCTCCATGTGATAGACCTTACTCAGCAACCATCCAGGCTGTCCTGGGCTGCAGCCTTGCTTCCCTCTGCTATTGCATGGGTTCTGCAGTTCTAGAATTTGTTCAGAGCCATTTTTATAGGTGTTTGGAGGGACCTGGGGGAGAGGTTTAGGGAAATCCCTGCTTTCTAGCTGTCTTGTATCCCAAAGAGATCACACAAGTGGAAAATGGACCCGTATTTACAAAATTATGTATAGCAGCTTTTTTGTGGTAGCAAAGAATTGAAAATCAAGGGGATACCCATCAATTGGGGAAGGACTACACAAGTTGTGGTATATGAATGTAATGGAATACTATTGTGCTATAAGAAATGAGGAGCAGACGGAATTCATAATAGCGTAGAAAGACTTACATGATCTGATGCTGAGTGAAGGGAGCAGAACCAGGAGAACATTACACATGATTATAGATCATGTATCTGTGATGACTAACTTTCATAGACTTTCCTCTTCTCAGTAATATGAGATTCTAAGACAGCTCCAAAAGACTCATGATGGAAAAAGCTATTCACATCCAGAGAAAGAATTAGAGTCTGAATGCAGACTGAAGCAAACTATTTGCTCTCTCTCTTTTTATCCTTCTTTTTTTTGGTTTCATTTCTTCATTTTCCTGGTTCATTCCATTGGTTATAATTCTTCTTTGCAACTTGGCTATTGTGAAAATAAGTTTAATGTGAAGGTATATGTAGAACCTATATAGGATTATATGCCATCTTGGGTGGGGAAGGGAGAGGAGAGGCAGGGGAAGAAAATTTGGAATTCAAAAACTTGTGGAACTGAGTATTGTAAACTAAAAATAAAATCAGTACAACCAGGTTCCGGTGTACCACATTATAATGTAAAAAGTAAAGTCAAGTGAAGTTAACAAGTCTTTATTGAGCACTTGTTATATTCCAGGTTCATTACTAAGGATTAAGGCTGACCAATGAGAATGAAACCTGCAGTCAAAATAGTTCCCAAGATTTCTATCACTGCTTAGAAGAAATTGAAACAAATCCACATATGTCTAAGTACTAAAGGTTTATTTTTATTATTTATCATAGATTATTTTTGGATACATCTGTTTTCTGATCTATATAAGAAATGCACACATATACACACATATGTACATATGCAAATACGTATACATGTGTATACACACACACACACACACACACACACACACACATATATATATATATATATATATATAGTTACATGGAAACATAAAGGAATTTTATTTCTTCCTGCATCTACTCATAAAACAAGCAACTTTGTGGATCCACATTCAATTCTTCATTCCACAAATATTTATCAACTGTCTATTAGCTGCAAGACACTAGGTCAAGAATTCTGGCTTATACAAAGGTGAATAAGACATAGGCCTGACCATGTCACTACCTTATTCAAAAAATGCCCAGTTTTTGCCTTTTACCTCTTGAATAAACTGCAAACTCCTCAGTTTGACATTTAAAGCCCTTCACAATCTGGCTCCAACTCCTCCCTTTCTAGGCTTATTACGCATTTACTCCCCTTCACATACTCTTCAGTAAGTACATCCAAGTTTACTTGCTTGATATTCATCATATAATATGCTATCTTGAATCTCCATGCCTTTGTATGCCTGGAATAGACTATTTCCCCTACCTACTTTCCTCTTAGAATCCCAAATTCTCTTTAAAACTCAATAAAAATGCCATTTCATGTGCCCCAGCTGCTAAATAACACAGGAATAAGTTTGTACTTTATATTTAGCCATTGCCGTGCATAGTGTCTCCCTCAATCAAATGTAATCTCACAAGAAAAATACTGTCTTTTTTGTATCTCCAATAGCTGTCACAATGCCTGCTGTGTGGTAGATTCTCATCTATAACATCAATTCACTGATTGAAAGACACCATCCTTCGTGTTATAAAGCCTACAATTTAGCAGATAAAATGTATATATAAATAACTACATGATACTACATGATAAATGAATGAGATTCAAACAATTAATAGATTTGAGTTGTTCTCCCTTCCCTCCTCCTTGGTTTTAGGTTTAATTTTAAGCTAAGGAAAACAGTATATATAATTACTTTGACCCAGAAATATTTTGATAAAAATAAATGAAAGAAAACCATCTTCCACAAAAGTAGAGATTTCAGGGAAAATTCTAATGATAGGATCATTTACTGGGAAGAAAAAAAAGCTAATTAAAATAACAGTGTCTTCTTTGTGAGTATCAGATTTAGATGTATATTTGGTATGTCTTCCACATATGAATCTCCCATTGACACCAATGGAATATATGCATTTAGAGTCAGAGTTCTCTATTTTCCTAATCATATTAAATTGCAATGACATTCCTTCCACAAAATTCAGTGTAATTGCCAAACCAAAGGGAAATGCAGCATTGTTGCTTAACGGAAATAATTTCTCTCCTAATAAATATGCCACGCAGAGTAGCATATCCTGAAGAAAAGATGCTGCCAAAAACAAGTGAGTTGATTATTTTTAAATGACTGAGGAATCAAATTGTATTCTGAAATCTTATGGAAAATACTTTATTTAATGACTTTAAGAAAATGTTTAATCTAATCTTACATGGGCAAGTCATCTACTCATATTGATTTTTTTTCTTGGGTAGTATAATCTATTAATAGGAAATCAGTAAAAGTAATTCAGCAATACAATGAAGACACAGTGGCAGCGTTGTGTAATGAATAGTCCACAGGTAAAGAATTCAAGAACTTAGTTCTGGACCCAGCTCTATCAATAACTAGTTAGCTAAAGCACTTCACATCTATCTGAGCTTGTTTCTTTATCTATAAAATTCTAGAAGCAAAATGGGGATGATAATAACACTTACCTTCCAAGGTTTTAGTGAGGATCAATTGAAATAATAATTATAAAGCACTTAGAACAGTATTTGGCTCCTAGCTAATTTCAAAATTTCATTAAATTAAATAAGTTTAACAATAATACAATGCTATAGTTTGAGGTCACATTTGATTTTTGAAAATGTCTTTCTGAAGTTAAAAATCAACTGTTTTCTTATTCAAAAAGTCATATTTTGTCTGCATTGATTTCAATAGACTCTGTAGAGTCCTTCCTTTCTTTGCTCCCTCCCATTGTGCCTCCTTCCCTCCCTTCCTTCCTCCCTCCCTTCCTCCCTTCCTTCCTTTCTTCCTTCCTTTCTTCTTTGTTTTCTTTTTCTTTGTTTTCTTTCTCTTCTTTCCTTCCTTCCTTCTTTCCTTCCTTCCTTTCTTTCTTTCTTTCTTTCTTTCTTTCTTTCTTTCTTTCTTTCTTTCTTTCTCTCTCTCTTCTTTCCTTTCTTCCTTTCTTCCTTTCTTTCCTTCCTTCTTTTTCTTTTCACAAGCAAGAGAAATAAACAGTTATACTTCCAGGCATTTTTGCAAGTCTAAAGACCTATCAGGGAAAAAGAAAAAGGTCTAACTGGGCTAGGCTAAAGTAAACTTCCAAGTTTTGAAAAAAGAAAAAAATATATTTTCCCAAAACTTTATCCATGTTATTATAAATTGAAACATATGGAAGAAATATGAACATATAGATTTTCTGTTTTTACCTTATGATAAAGTTAGCTCCCCATAACTCTTCTTGCTTTGACTTGTGCATGACCTCGTGGGAAGTTTTTAATGTCATTGTTTGATAGACTTATGCGTAGCACTGAATGTGAATTTCGAGGTAGCCACTTTTTATAAGGATTCCAACTTGTCTCTTATATGCTAATTTCCCCATGAAAATGAGAAAAGTATAACTAACACAATTGAAGGTATCAAGATGGCAATTGATACCAGTCAGTTGACAATTTAGAGAAATGATCTGGGAGTCCTTGTCTTGTTGCCATCCCACCCCTACTCCACCAAAAATGTCTTATAAACTAAACAAGATCATCATCTTAATCGCTCTTTTCACTTTGTAAGTATAGCCTAAATAAAGAGGACTGTATAAACTTTTAACACGCATTATGATGACATGAAAAACATAGTCATCAATTTGGAATCTTCTACAAGAAAAGTGTAGAGATATCTTTAAAAAAGATCTAAAAGGTTTCCAAAATAGAAGGAAATATGAACTTGAAATGTGTCCTAGAAAAATGCAAGTAACACATGTGAGAAGAAAATAAAATTTGAAACATATTTCATAAGAAAGACATGTTGGCAGTCCCATACAGTGTGAGTGAGTATGCAATAGACTGGATGGCTGCACTGTTTCTAATCAGTTCCTACTTCACAGAGCCCAAAGAGTAATATGAATTCATGCCACACTCTGTTAAGATGGTCAGCTCCAGATTCCAGAAACATGGGAAGCACTTGCATCAACTCAAAGAACAGTGCGCCAAAATGATAAATGGGTTGAAGGTGAAAGGCATTCATTCTTCTTGGTTTGTAGCCCCAAATGGTGAAGTTCTGTCTGCTTTCTAAGTGGAGAACAGCAATCAAGGAGTTGTTATTGGAATAAAGAGTTTGGAATAGTAATTAAAAATGTTGTGGAGCAAAGGTAGCATTGATGACATGAAAATATTTCAGACTGATGATGCAAAAGCCTGTGGAATAATTTAGAATTTGACTAGACAAAGCATGATAAGATGCTTTTCACAAATCTAGTTCTGGGCAAGGGGATAGAATGATAGAGTATTTACTTCTCAAATGTCTATGATAATATGAAATAATTTTAAAAATATGCCTGGGAGGGAAATGTGCTTTTGGGCCTTTTAGATAATAAGACAGTTTCTACTTTGTGTAAGTTATGTAGTGGGAGTGAATAAGCCTCCTTTAGAAGCTGCCTGCACTCCATCAGCTCACAAAGATTCCTTTAGTAAGTTACTGCTTCCAATTAATGCAGCTTCTAAAGGGATGCCGTTCATTCCCATGACTTAGATTATGTACTGGGGAATCTGGTTTTGCGTGCACTTTAATGCTATGTGTCTGTCTCAAGGGGAAAATCTGATTAAAAAAAAAAACTAAAGGATTCATGCTTATATTCTCATAGATCCCATTATTTAACTCCTATTAATGTCCATGATTCAAAATAATGTGATCTAGTGGATACAGGACCAATCTTGGAGTCAGGAATAAATGAATGAATGAATATGAATGAATCTAATAATGAATAAAAAGAGCCTTAAAAATCATATATGTGTACATTTATACATCTAACTTACATTTTCCAACCTTATTTCATACTTCCCCCTATCACACAGTCTCTGTTCCAGACAAATTTGACTATTAGCCATTCCATGGTTTTGTCCTACTCTCTTCCCCCATTGGTGTACTTTCACATATTGTACCAAATGCCTTCATTGAATGCTCCGAATCACTTTACTTCTTGAAGTCATTTCTTGCTTTGATGTTCTGCTTCAATGCCACTAGCTAGGAATGATTTTGTTTTTCCCTATCTTCATCCCTCTTTTACCCTTTCTAAGCATTCACGAAGTACTAATTTATGCTCTAGTGGTGTGTGTGTGTGTGTGTGTGTGTGTGTGTGTGTGTGTGTACACAAAACCTCCCTACTGAATTATAAATTCTTTTCAGTCTGGTATTTTGTTGTTATACTGTAATCTCTTTATCTAACTCCAGGGCCTAACTGAGGCATTGTAAAAAGAACCTGCTTAATTATTAATTTAAATTAAATGTTAACTTCAATTATGTTTCATACCTAGAGATTAGCACTTCAGTGTACATAAGGGTGCCTTTGATTCAGGTCTAACCATTCTTCTGACCCCTGGATATCTCGATGCCATATTCCTGTATTTCAGTCTCCATCTCTAACTGAGCATTCCAGCCCCTCTGTGTGGGGCCCTGGGTGTCTGATTGGTGGGAGTTCACCATCCCCAGCCTGATCAACATACAACAGGCATCTTCTCCCCAGGCATCTTTGTGTCATACTACCCTTCTCCTTTTTACCTCTCTAGCTCTGAGAAAAATAATCAAATTAACCCTAATAGCCAGGAAAAGAGAAGTCAATCAAGTGTTCTCTGACCTTTTTCATCATCACTGACCAAAACATCCCTCCCTGGCCATCATTCCCCTAGATGTATTGTCTTTATTAGAACATAAACAACCTGAGGGAAGACACTATCTTAATTTTTGAATTTGTCCTTTCTGTTTATCACAGTATTTGACCCAAAGTAAGGATTGAAAAAAACTTATTGATCGACTAATAACTTCAAAGAAAATATTCTGCTTAAACAGTCATTAGCCTCCTTTTTTTATCTTTAGTCATGTACACACACACACACACACACACACACAGACACACAGACACACACACACACACACACACACACAATACAGATACATTTACCAAATTGGATGAAAATGTATTTCAGAATGAAGCCAGTTTTAGTTGAGCTATTCAAGGTATTTCTCTTTCCTTTTTCCCTTTTCAAGATTTGAGTCCTGGCAAGTGTGGCTTTCCCAAAGAATAAAAAAGATTTTTTTTTTTGAAATCTCAGATGCTTTAACAATCACCATTTTCTTATCATAAGGCACAGTTGTTTTATGTTTATGTTTTATGGCAGCTGTTGTTTTAGGAGGACAGCAGTGGTGAGGCCCATCTGCAATTCACATGAATGTGGTATCCCTGCCACATTGCGGAGAGCTAGGGCCCTAGAGTTTACCATGAGGGAAGAAAAAAGTCCAATACTTGAAGTATGACATTGTTATCCAAAAAGAGAAATGAGAAACACGTCAGCCACAGATCTGTGCTTGGCTCAATCTGGAGAGAAATACAAGTCTAAGCAAATATTGGTTTATTCTGTCTTTGTTGCCTTGGAGGGCACCCTGGATAACAGAGTCAAAGGATATAAAATATGTGTTTTAACACATTGCTTTAGATAAGACTTCAAAAGTAGAGTGCTTGGGATATTAGATTCAAGAGCATTCTACCACCATAAAGGAGGCCCAATCAACATTGATTTTTTTAAGAGCTCACTACTTTCAGAATGTCTAATCCTCTGCAAAGCTTTACATGACCATTACAAGGACTTGGATGATATTTTTTTTTTGTTTTTCAATATCATTCATACCCATGGTGTGGTAGGCAAAACTGATGGACTAATAATATGAAAAGTTCTAAATTTAAACTTTACCTGTGACATGTACCAGTTGTGTGGTTGCAACATACTCATCCTCCCTCTGAGCTTTGCTTTCCTCTTCTGTAAAAAAAAAAAAATTGTATGTAAGCACCAATAGTACCAACCTGAAGGTTCTATGTAAATGTGATTTATTATTATCAGTGTCTTGCTGAAATACACCTAAGTGCATACGTATATATGCATTTATACGGATATACACATGTCCCAAAAGTCTTATTGTGGTTTTAAGCTTATTCTAAAGACTTTGGGGACATCTTGTATATGTATATTGTGTGCATGCACATGTATATTATATGTGTATATACACATATGTATATGTATAGATATGTGCATATTAAGTACTTAATGAATTTTTATTATTTTGTTGATATTTTAATATGAAATTGTATATCTCGTTTTTCTTATATATGCATATATGATATATGTGTATGTATATGTTTATATGTATGTGTTGCATATATGCATGTATATGTATGTCCATGTACCTGTACATGCCGTGCACATGCATGTGTACATGTACATGCACGTGTATATGGTCATGCACATACATGTATATGTGTGCATACACGTACACATACATGTACACGTATACATATACGTATACGCATATGTATATGTATGTGTATATGTATATGTATATGTGCATGCATGAGAGCCTGGTATGTGCACAGATCACCTGTCATGCTACTTTCCATGTACATGAGGCTGGGAAGCCTGCTTCTAAAAGAGTTCTGATGATATGTAATCGAAGTGCCTTGGAAAGATTTTAGAGTTTACATTAGACATTGTATAACTAGTTCCATTCTACTAATCACATAATAAACAACAGCCTTTTTGACTGTCTATGGTTGCGGAACCTGTACTAGCAGCATTTCAAAAGTCAGGTGAGGGATAAAGTGTAAGTAGAGAGACATATGACCCTCTCCTCTGAGGCTGACAGGTAATTCAGTGAATAAGGGCCTTGATTCTTTGCCTGTCTTATGTTTGTCATTTTGTTTTAGGTGAAGAAGATTAATACGGAAGTTATGATCTGCTGAGTTTTCTAAGGTCAGGAGGAGAAGCCATCAGGACATCCTTGTGGCCAGGTGCCCAGGAATCCAGGACTTGAAGCTATGCTGGATTTTTGAAGCCATCCCTGGTTCAAAGCCATGAGGATTAGTGAGTGATTTGCATACCTAGCCCAGTTAGGGGGAGATCTCACTCTGTGGAGGGGTGATCTCACCAAATGTAGCAGTGATGAAATGTTTGGACTTGAAGTTAGTGGAACTAATGCTATGTAGAAACTACATTAAGTCAGCCTATTCTCCCCAGAGACTGAGGTGCAGTATAGGGGAAAGTGTGCCCCTGAGGTATTTCAAGGGAAATGTTTGTACTTTTAGCATTTCTATACCATCTGAGTAAATATCCTACTCTAAATGCTAATTGGTTTTAAGTTGTGAAAAGGAACTGTGGTAGTAGTCATTACTGTTAGCTCATGGTGGGGGGGAAGAAAACTAGTGGGGTGTCAAGGTGAGAGCATTAGAAAGAAGCACCCCTAAACCCAAACAGTACTGCTAGAGCCCTGAAGGGGAAATATAACAGCCTAGCTCAGTAACAGTGTGTCCAGAGTATATTTTTACATAGATACATAACTGTAATAATTTGTTATTATATATTGTTATTACTCTATGTATTTTACATATTTGCATATATGCATGTTAAACAGTAAATTATTTTTATTATTTCTTCAATTTAATCATTTTGATTATTTTTAATAAATATTCATTAAAAATACATTACTGTCAAGGCTTTTAATATTTCATTGAAGGAGGGAGCTGTGGTAGGATACGAAGAAAAAAGATATGTAGTCAGAAGATGTGGGTTTGAAGCCCTGCTCTGCCACACATTCATATGACCTTGGACAAGTTCCTTTTTTTATTAGATATCAGTTTCCTCCTCTGTAAAAGGAAGATGTTGTCTTAAGTGACCATCCAGGTCCCTTTCAGTTCTAAATGTATGATCCTATCAATGCCATTTGCAGTTTAGAAGAAGATAAGAGAAGGCAATTCTGTGAGCCAAATTCCTATGCTCTGAGAGAGGCCTGAAAATGGAATAAAAATATCAGTAGCAAGAAGGAAATAATTTTCCAGTAGCTAATTCTTACAGAAAAGGAAGAAAGGAAGGGACGGAGGGAAAGAGAAAGGGAGGGAGGGAAAGAGAAAGGGAGGGAGAGAAGGAAGGAAGGAAGGAAGAAGGGAAGGAAGGAAGGAAGAAGGGAAGGAAGGAAGGAAGGAAGGAAGGAAGGAAGGAAGGAAGGAAGGAAGGAAGGAAGGAAGGAAAGAAGGAAAGAAGAAAGAAAGAAAGGGAAGGAGGCAGGGAGAGAGGGAGGGAGGAAAGAAAGAAAGAAAGAGAAAAAAAGAAAGAAAGAAAGAAAGAAAGAAAGAAAGAAAGAAAGAAAGAAAGAAAGGAAGGAAGGAAGGAAGAAAGAAAGAGAAAAAAAGAAAGAAAGAAACATTAACAACCTAGTACTCAGCTGGCTATAACCTCAGTTGGCTGCCACAGTGGCAGACATCAGATCCCAGAGTTGCTTTTGGACGATGCCAGGCCTAGACCCTATTTGTTTCCCACTCCCAAGTGGATCAAAGCCTGTGATTCTTTAGGATGGAAGAAAGTGAGAGTATGATGGGAAGGAACCATTCCAACAGTTCCTAGTAACAGCATGAGATGGAATTTGCTTCCAGAATGAGAGTCAAATGAAGTACACCCACCAGAGGAAGCGACATAACTCACCTATCCCTGATCTAGAAAAAAATAAATGGTGGCTAGGTTGGGGAGGGATGGAATAATATAGACTGATAAAGGTGATAGGCAGTCAAATAGATAGAGCATGGGGCTTGGAGTGAGGAAGACCCAAGTTTAAATATGGCCTCAGGCCCTTAGTAGTTTTGTGATTTTGAGCAAGTCACTGTAACAATAGGATGGGGGTGATAATAATAGTACCTGCCTCCAACAGTTGTTGTGAAGATCCAAAAAGACTATGTTTATAAAATATTTAGAGCAGTGACTGGCACACAGTAGGACTTTTATTAATGTTTATTTCCTCCCTTCCTTCCTGATTTATTGCTATCTAATAAAGAAGAAAGAAGATTCTTATAAGAATAGGATGAATGGAATAATAGTAAATAGGATATGGTGTCATAAAACTTGGATTTTATTCTGGACTCTGTCGTTTATTGACTATATAATTTTGGGCAAAATTTTGAGCAAGTTATGTTTCAGTTTCCTTCTTTATGATGTGAGGAATGATGAAAATCAACAGCTTCAGAGAAGACTGGGAAGACTTGTTTGAGCTGATGCAGAATGGAGGGAACAGAATGAAGAGAGTTTATACTGTAAGAACACCATTGCAAAAATGAATAACTTTGAAAGCCTTACGACCTCTGATCCGTGGGATGATCAACCACAATTCCAGAGGATAGATGATGAGAAATGATGAACTGTTTTGGAGAGGTAAACATATGATCATAGCCAGTGTGGAAATTTGTTTTCTTTGACTATGTATATTTGTTTCTCTTTTGTTTTATTTGGGACAGAGGTAGAAGGAAGAAAAAAATTCATATATAATGTTTATATAGACATGTATAGACATAGACATATTTGAAGAAAATTAAAGTAAATAAAGAAGAAAGGATTAGACTAGGTGACTTTTGTGATTCCTTCCACCTCAAAATCTATGATTCTGTCACTCTCAAGAAGATAATAACACCCAGCAGAAATAAAAATGTCTTATGTTGATAAAGCCCTTTATACATATTGACCCATTTAATCACACAAGAGAACTGTGAGGCCCATAGGACAAATATTATCATCCCTTTTAATAGATGAGGAAACAGATTCTGAGTTCATTGGTTTATCTAAGGTTATATAGCTGGGAGGTGGTAGAGTCAGAATATGAAGGCAAGTCTTCCACCTCCACAGCCAGTGTTGTTTCCACTGCGGTGTTCTGTTTATCTCAGTGAAACTACCTGAATATTTACGCTAATACGTATATTTATATAATGAAACATAAGTGTATATAATTGTCAATGTTTTCTTGGTTTTCTAATCTAATAGAAAAACTCAGCAGTAGGGACTGCAATTGTATTCTCTACAACTCCCAGATCATTATTAGAATTCTCTAAATTTTCTCTTGATTATTAAAAAAATCCACTATGTAATTAGCTGTGATAGCCTAACAGTAGAGTAATCTATAGAATTTTTTTTGTTTACTTGGGCTCATAATTGACATGTACAAAAGTAACACACAGAGTGAACAATTGAAAAGAAATAAAATTATTTTTATTCCATTTTCAGGGTCCCACAAGGTAAAGTTTGAAGACATTTTATTCATAATGTTTTTGCTTTACCTTCAGAAACCACCAGAGACTTCACAAAGTGGTGGAAGCCTCTGATGCACATTCCTGCTAAACGACTGTTTTGATATAACATTGTAATCCTTTCATCACATATATTATAAAATTGCAATCAGGTACAGTTAAGATAATTGTTTCCCTGTATGTGTTTTGCAGAGCTAGATTATTAAATTTACTATCAGTTAGGTGAAGATTGTCTTTTGACTATATCATGGGAAGAGAACTCCTGCCCCTTTGATACTAATTGAATCATGGGGTTGTGGGGATCATGTGTTGAAAGATATTGTGTCTGACTTTCTTTGGGCATTGCTCCAAATCAGCAGCTGCAATTATGTTAACCAGCCCACTTTTATGTGATGGTTTCTCCTTGCATTAAGTAGTTGTTTTGTTTTGTTGGGTTTTTTTTTGATTGGCTGGTTGGTTTGTTTTAGTTTGTTTTTCTTTTGGGCAGGGGGTGAGGGGAGTTGGGAAGGATTTGGACATTTGATTCCATCAAGGTAGGGAATGTCTAGTGTAGGAACTTACCCCCAAATTGGTGCAGATTCACCCCATTCATTTATAACTTCTAATCCTAGAAAGTGTCTTGTGGCACTGGGAGGCTCATTGATGGACATCAGAGGTGGAACTTGAATCCAGGGCCTCCTAACTCTAAGGCTGGTCTTCTACCATATCACACTGCCTTTCAAGTTGAAAATGAATTAATTTATTGATTTTAGTAATGAATTACTTACTTAATACCATGCTACCAAACATCACTGTAGACTCATTTTTTTAACAGTAAAGTTTCAACTAGTCATGGTGGTAGATAAATCCAATCCCATCTACTGCGGAGGCTGAGTATGGCAAATGTCTTTAGCGTCCTGAGTTGAAAGAAGCTATGTTGATCAGGTGACTACACTAAGTTCATCATCAATATGGTGAGCCCCCAGGGTAGAGGGCTACCAGGTGCCTAAAGAGGAGTGAATAGACCCAGGTCAGAAACAAAACAGATTCGGGTCAGTAGTGGGATTGGGCAGCACCTGAACTTCTAGCCTGGGGGAGATGAGACCAGGTCTTAAAAAACAGAAACAAGAGTATAGTTCCATTTAGGGACCATGATAATTGTTTTTAAATTTCTAAATATAATTTTAATGAATTTAATTTTAAATAATTTTCAATTTTATTGTTTTACAATAATAATATATAATATTTATATAGAGGTAACCATGTGCCAGGCACTGTGCTAAGCACTTTATAATTATTATATCATTTGATCCTCAACAACCTTATGAGGTAGATATATTATTACCTCCATTTTACGGATGAGGAAATAGAGGCAAAAAGCAGTTAAGTGATTTGCTTAGGGTCTTACAGCTAATAAATATCAGAGGCCAGAAGTGAGCTCAGGTCTTCCTCACTCCAGGCCTGGCACTCTATCCAGTGTACCACCTAGCCTAAACTGTTTTTCCCCTCCAGGACCCAGCCCAGTTCTCTGCCTGCTATAGGCATATAATAACTATGAGATTAATGGTTGAATTGTATAGACAGAACAAACCATAGATTGAGTCCTTTTTGGTCCCCTGTTGAAGCTTTATATCTACGTGCCTCATTCTAGAGGTAGCTCTATATAAAGCTATTTTTGACTGGCCAGTGGCTATGGATCAAATGTTCTATTCAGTCAAACAAGTGGTTTGAATGGAGGCTCACCATTGGACTAAACACTGAGATTCCTCTCTATCTTCTGTCCCCTCCTCCAAATTGCATTGGTAGGTTTCTTTTTAACTCAATCAACTAAGTCAACCAGTGGTTTTCATGCCTTGTAGGCCTAGCCCATATTAAAGTAAATAGAAAAGATAGATTTTCAGAGGTGATAGAAATCCATACGGCTAATCTTGTTTGATATGGGCATTTTATAAACTATAACTAAAAACTGTCGAGGCAAATTCCTAAAGTCTTGCCTCTCAATAGCTTATATTCTAAAGATGAGAAATATGTAACATATGTTAAAATACTATTCACATTAGAGGTGATGCAATTATAGTGCACACCTCATGGAATAAAAGATTTCTGAGAGAGGCTTAAAGACAAAAGCAGAGGTGGGATGTTTAAGTTGAACGATGAGAAACGCGGAGCCTTTTTTTAATTTCAAAACTATTTGAGCGTATATGTCATGGATAAATGAAATTCCAGTGAAAGCTATGAAAGAGATGGGGAATTTAAAGAATATGGTGAAAATCAACGGAATCAGGGAGGTGAGTAAAGACTTGAGGGGTGACTTCAAGACTTCAGGGGGGCTATGTGGCCTGTGAATAGACTTCCTGGCCCAGAGTTAGGAAGACTCATCTTGAGTTCAAATCTGACCTCAGATACTTATTAACTACATTACCATAGGCAAGTCAATTAACTCTGTCCCAGTTTCTTCATCTGTAAAATGAACTGGAGACAGAAATGGCAAGCCATTTCAGTATCTTTGCTAAGACAACCCCAAATGGGGTCACAGAGAGTTAAACATGACTGAAAAATGACTGAACACGCTTAGGGCTTCAAACATACAAGTATTAAGCACATATCACGTAATAGGCATGTGTCAGATATTGGGACAGAAAAAATGATGCAATGGGAGGAAATGTAGCACAAAGGAAAAAAAATACTTCCTCTGACAGAGTCTAGCGATTCAGATTTTGTCTGATGTTCACCACTCATGTGACCTTGTGCAAGCCACCTAACTCCCTGTACCTCAGTTTCCTAATCTGTAAAATAAAGGGTGTTCACTATTTGGCCTTGGAGGTTACACAACTTGCTAGTATCTGAGTTGTGAAAAGGTCCATGTCTCCTGGCATCCAGCATCTGACTCTTTCATTTAATCCACATTGGTATCTTTAGGCTTCTAATTGGTTGCAAATCAAAAAACCAGAGATGGTGGAAGGTCAGAGCAAGGGTACTAGGTCAGTAGTTAGTAGACCATGGGGTTCAAATTTAGTTTAGCAGTAGTAAAGCCAGAAAAAATGAGTCAGGCAGGAAAAAAGGAAGTTAGCAAAAGAACAGAGGGTGCAAAGAAGAACAAAAAAGGTTAGAAAGAGGTGATGGAATAAGAAGCTATATCTAACAAGTAGAATTAAGATGATGAAGCTGACCTCTTACTTTGGTTGTTTTTCCTATTTCACTCTATAAGAGCATTTAAGGTAACTTACTCGGTGCCACACAGCAGTTTAGTGGCCACACCAATAATATCACTCATTATTTCCTAATCCTTTATATAACCTATATTTCAATATGACAAAGCTCCATGATTTTCTATTTCCTCCAACATAGACCATAACCATTATACACTTTAGTAGATGGTCTTGAAGAGCTGCTATTGTCAAATCTATTTATCACCTTGAGAGCCAAACAAATGATGGACTAGACTGATCCTCAGATACACAAGCCATCTCAAAGCCAAAACTCAAAGCCTTTCCAGTTTGGTTGGATCACCCAGAGCTTGTTCCTACCTTTATGATTTGTTTGTTTTGTTCTTGTTACAAAATAAAAATAGACTTTATTTCAAAATTTTAAGAAGAAATAATGAAAAACACAAAATGAAGATGAAAAATAGTATCTTTTACATACACACACAGTAAGGACTGACTACAAGCAAAAAAAAAAAAAACGTTTATTACCAGTACCCTTGCAGAGTACCAGGTGAGCTAGGGCAGGGCAAATAGAAAATAGGGAACAAGTTAACACTTTCTTGACATACTGGAGAGAGAGAAGTTGATTGCCTGTGGAGGAAATTCTAAGCATCATCTGCTTCTCTAGCAAAGGACTAATGGGGAATATTTGCCTCAGCAAGTGAAGAAGACAGCACAGAGTGTGGGACCAATAGTCAGAAAGACTTAGTCTCAAAATCTGCCTCTGGAACTCAGTAGCTATAAGACCATAGACCAATTATTTAACCTCTCTCAGTCCCAGTTTCTTCATCTGTAAGATGAGAATTATAATGCCTGTAGTTAGTACCTAGCTGACAGCTGTTGTGAGGTTCAACTGAAATATATGAGGGGTTCAGAAAACTTGAAAATAGCAGCAACACCAAAATCGCGTATTCTTTTAAATTGTTGTGCCACTCTACAAGAGTAGTGAGTACACCTATCTGCATATGCAGTGTACTAATCCTCAGTCAAAAAAGACAAATAGGAAATGTTAGATTTGTGTACAGAAAATGGATATTCCTGGTGGAACTGTTGGATGCCATTATTTGCATATACCTCTCAGAAAACATAAGTTTATTCTTGGGTTAAAATATAATGGGTTTAATGTAACCTGTTGTCTTCAAAATCATCATGTCTTCACTTTGTATGCAGAATGGACATAAATTATAGGTAAATTAGCTTTTACACTGACTTTAAGTTTATTCAGGCCCTTTGTCTTTCTATCACAATTATTCCTGGATCTGAGCCCTCAGTATTACCACAAAGAAAACTTCATTGAAACAAAGAAAAACAGTTTGAAAGAAAGAACTTTTTCTATTACCTTATCTGGTAATGCCTGGAAGATTATGTCTCCATAGTCTTTTAATGTTCTGGAAAAGGAAGACCAATAAGTTTTGTTGTGTGTTCTTCAGGATCAAAATTAATCATTGAAAAAATTCATTTTTGATCATAGCTTTCAGGTAGTCCAATATTTTTTTTAAATTCTCTCTCCTGGATCTATTTTCCAGGTCAGTGTTTTTTCCAATGAGATATTTCACATTGTCTTCTATTTTTTCATTCTTTTGGTTCTGTTTGTTAATTTCTTGATTTCTCATAAAGTCATTAGCTTCCATTTGCTCCATTTTAATTTTTAAGGTATTGTTTTTTTCCATTTAGTTTCCATTTATTGTTGGTTTCATTTACATTATTGAAGTCATCCTGTGTAGCTTTCTCTTGGTCCTGTTTATTTCACTCTGCATCAAATCATACAAATCTTCCCATGTTTTTTTCTGAATTCCTCATATTCTTCAAGTCATGTTATGTGAGATCATCACTTTGCATTCCCATACCATAATTTTTTCAGCTATTTCTCAATCTATAAGTACTGACTTTATTTTGATATTTCAGATGGAAAAATCTTATTTTCTTCAGTGAGCTTTTGGACCTCCTTTTCCATTTGGCTAAGTCTGCTTTTTAAGGCATTCTCTTCATTGGCTTTTTGGACCTCTTTTGTGATTTGCATTAGTCTATTTCTTAAGGTTTTATTTTTTCAGGAGTTTTTTGGGTCTCCTTTACCAAACTGTTGATTCTTTTTTCATGATTTTCTTGTATAACTCTCATTTCTCTTCCCATGTTTTCCTCTACTTCTATTACTTGATTTTCAAACTCTTTTAAGCTCTCCCATGGCCTGGGACCAATTCATATTTTTCTTGGAGGCTCTGGATGTAGGAGCTTTGATTTTGTTGTCTTTTTCTGGTTGTATGTTTTGATCTTCTTTGTCACCTAAGTAAGAGTCTGTAGTCTGATTTTTTGTGCTGTTTGCCCATTTTCCTAGCCAATTATTTGACTTTTGAGCTCTTTGTCAGAATAGGAGTCTGCTTCCAGAGTGAAGAGTGCTCTGTCCCAAGTTTCAGGGGTCTTGTGCAGCTATTGTCAGAGATACTTCTAGGCACCTGTAAATTTTCAGTTTTTCTAAAGTCGTTTGATTAAAGGAGAGATGTTTACTTCTCAAATGGTCTGTGTTCTGGTCTGTGAGTGACCACAAGAACTCTTTTATGCTTTGAAACTGTGAGGAGGATTCCCTTTCCACAGTTACCACAAGCTCTGCCATGCCAGAACTCCTTACCCCAGGACTGCCACCCAGGACTGTGACCTAGATCCAAGCAGGGCAAAGCAAGAGGATCTTACCTCAGTTACAGTAAAGAGATCCCTGATCAGCCATGTGATCCCCACCACCACCTGTGGACCTAGAGTACTGGAAGCAGCCACTGCTGCAGCTGCTGCAGCAGCCACCTCCACCGCCCCAGGGCTAGGGCCAGCCATGCTCTTCTCTCACTCAGGTCCAACAGAGTTTTCCCACTGACCTTCTACTTTGTCTTTGGCATTTATGGATTAAGAAGTCTGGAAGCTACCACAGCTGCCAGCAATTTAATGCCCTGAGGCCTGCTCTGGTCCAGTCTGTGCAGGCGCAGCCCATGTTGGACTGTGCTCCTCTTCAAGCCCAGTGTGATAGACTCTTCCTGTTGGCCTTCCAGGTGGGAGAATTGTTTCATTCCGTCATTTTCTGGCTTCTGCTGTTCTGGAATTTGTTTAGAGCAATTATTTACAGATATTTCCAAGGGTTCAGGGAGAGCTCAAGCAAGTCCCTGCCTTTATTCTGCCTGCCATCTTGGCTCTGCCCCCTTGAGTAGTTTACAATTAAAGGTTTATATAACACCAAATACTTTTTTAATTGATTTTAATTCTTGCTATCATAATCTGTTCCACTGAGATAAATAGATAGATAGATAGATAGATAGATAGATGGATGGATAGATGGATTGATTGATCGATAGATAGATTTGACTGTCACAAAATAATTTTGTAATTTTGATTATTAATACGTTTATGTCATATTACTAGGTCCCATTAATACCTATTCCACTCACACTATTTCTATGGAATTCCTAGGCCTTTCATTTCTCCAAAAAAATGTGCTATTATTTTGCTGACTTCCATCAATTATACCTTTGGTAAGTTTATTGGTATAGTACTAAATCTGTAAGTTAATGCAGCTAGTTTTGCCCTTTCTACCCTGTTCTTTGGCCCAAATATGAGCACTGAATATCTCTCAATTGTTTGTCTCCTTTCATTTCAAAAAAAAAAAAAAACAAAACAAAAGAGTAATTCTCTTTGTGTAAGTCCTGGGTATGACTTAGTAAAATATTCCCTGAATATCTTATGTACTATATAGTTCTTTTTTAATTGAAATTTGTCTTACTATCATTTCCTTCTCTTTGTTGTAGTTAAAATACTGCACAGAAATACTGATCATTTTTACACACTCATCAAAATCTCTTATTTTGTTTGCTTTTATAATGGGAATAAATTCCCATTTTTTATACCTCAAAATGGAACATAATTTATGAATATATTCCTCTAGTCAGGGAGACTATGCTAGATAAGGTCCTTCTTCATATCAAGGAAAGATTCACATCTTCCACATTATCATTTATGTCTTATATTGGCAATAAGGAAAGCAAGCTTACAATGTTGTAAAGCTAGGGGACATTTGGTCATGATAGGGCAGATCTGGGACTCACTGAAAGAGTGAAAAGTATTGAAAGTGATTGAAAATTATAGCTCTCTAAGTGTAGTACATATTCAATGGAAAATCCCAAATCTTCTAGTCTTACTATCTTCCTTTGTCACATATAAGGTAGTTTAAAATAACTTATTGTTACAAAATATGTATCTAATTTCCCTGCTGAGTCATTTTCGTAGCTCTAATCAGGGTGATCCTTTTTCAGAGGAATTTAACTAAGGTCTAAATTGCATTCTTGCTTTTAGCCCATGAATTTTAACATTAATGCTCAGTAAAGATTGCCTTTCATTTGAAAGTTTTCATTTTTCAGCCCAAATCTCCTAGTATGTAAATTATTCCCTGGGAGAAAATTTGGCTTTTTTTTTGTTTAATAACACTTTAACTCTTTCAGGCCACCAAGGTGCCATTTTTAGCATAATGAAGTCATTATTTTTCAAATGATACTTTAGGGGAATTAATTCATACAAAATTTAACATATTTATTGTGAATTTTTACATTGGTGTGATGATTTCATAGAAAAATAAATTAATCTGAGGAGCAAAAATCATCTGTTTCTTCTGATTATCATCTTCTGCTGCTACAACCTGTGTTCTCCAACTTTGACTCTCAAATAGCGTATGTATTTGTATATATATAATGTATATGTGTATGTATATTATATGTGTATTCCTTAGCAATTAGAGAAAGTATAAATTTATTAATTTTAATTACTGTGCCTGAATATTCAATAAGAAAACAACCAGTGGAAAAGAATAAATTCAATTAGTCCTCTGGGTTTTGCATTAATAGCATAGCAAACAGTGGACAATTTAGAAAGCTCTGGAGAGCTGATCAATGTTCTAGTTTGCATCTGTACTTCTGTTGTTGTGGAGACAGATGTAATCTAACTAGTGACTTGTCTTGAATCAAAACACACAAAAATTTCAAAACCGATAGGTAGAAAGATTCAGAAAGAATTCCTGCTCATACTCCTCTCTCTCTCTCTCTCTCTCTCTCTCTCTCTCTCTCTCTCTCTCTCTCTCTCTCTCTCTCTCTCTCTTTCTCTTTCTCCAGAAAAGGACAGTCAGAGAGAGAGACGGAGACACACAGAGAGAGAGACACAGATAGAGATAGAGACAGGGAGACAGAGATAGAGAGAAAGACAGAGAGCCAGAGCCAGAGGGACAAAGAGAGACTGAAAGACATACAGAGAGAGAGATGGAGAGAAAGAAAGAGACAGAGACAGAGAGAGACAGAGAGAACAGTTTATTAAGCACTATGATCTTCCCAATTCAAAGTGACTTTTTTCTTTTCATATGTTCTTTATGCCACTTTCCATTTCTGCTTTGTCCTTATCACACTTTACCTTATAGCATGTGAATGTCTAACTTCCCCACCAAAATATCTAACTCCCCACCCCCATCATCTCTGTATCCCTCTTACCTAGCACAATGCTTTCACAGAGGTACTTAATTAATGATTGTTGAATTCAATTGAAATTTACTTTGCATTAGAGAAGCACATAAATGGAAACAGGTTTTTTAAAATATTCATAGTTTAGATATAATCTACCTCATAATCATATTTATAAAACACACTTCAAAATTCTTTGCTCATTGTGAAAAATTATTTTTAAAAAGCCTTTCTTAAAAGATGTATTGCCATTTACAAGTCATGCACACACAGTTTTGTTTTATATCTTATGACTTAGTCATTAAGTGAGTGATTTATCAAGTTACTAATAATAACAGCTGGCATTTTTATCTACCTGATTAAGGTTAGCAAAGCACTTTACATTTTTATCTTATTTAATCCTTATAACAACCCAGTGAAATAGATGCTATTATCATGCCCATTTTAGAGATGAGGAAACAGAGATTCAAAGATGTTAAGCCACTTGCCCAGGGTCACAAAGGGAATAAGTATCTGAGGTAGGATTTGGACAAAAATCTATCCTGATTCCAAGTCCAGCTTTTCATTTATTACTCCATCTAGGCACCTACCAACACTGCTATAACATGTATATCTCATGAAACTTCCTATGTGTTAACATGCAGATAAGATAAGATCTATGTCACTAGAGGCATTTCAGGCACTCTGAGTTCATTATCTGGTTGAATTCATAGATCCTTCTACCATTCAGATCTATGTGACTTTATGACTATATCTAGGTCTATACCACGTAGATCTTTATCATTTTGATCTCAGTCTAGATTCACTTCTAGATCTGGAAGAAGCACTCATAGAGTAGGGAAAAGAGAGTCAAGCTTGGAATTAGAGAAATCTGAGCTCAAAGTCCTCCTTGTAACACTCAGGGTAAGTCACCTCACCTCTTAGCACATACATGGTGAAGTAAGCATTTATTAAACACTAAAAATGGAAATACCAAAGTAAGATTGTCCTTGCCCTCAAGGAGCTTACATTCTACTAGGGAAATACCATATAAATCAAAGGATGATGGCAAGGCAAGGAAGATTTGGTCAAGGTAGTCATTGCATATCTATGTAGAGCCTAAGGTAAGTAGCTCTTGTAACATTTTTTTTTAATGCAATTTATTTATTTAACAAATTTGGTTTTCAGCATTGATTTTCACAACAGTTTGAATTACAAATTTTCTCCCCATTTCTGCCCTCCCCCCCCACTCCAAGATGGCGTATATTCTGGTTGCCCTGTTCCCCAGTCAGCCCTCCCCTCTATCACCCCCCTCCCCTCTCATCCCCTTTTCCCTTCCTTTCTTGTAGGGCAAGATAAATTTCTACGCCCCATTGCCTGTGTATCTTATTTTTTAGTTGCATACAAAAAGTTTTTTTGTTTTTGAACATCTGATTTTAAAACTTTGAGTTCCAAATTCCCTTCCCTCTTCCCTTCCCACCCACCCTCCCTAAGAAGTTGAGCAATTCAACCTAGGCCACACATGTATTATTATGTATAACCCTTCCACAATATTCATGTTGTGAAAGGCTAACTACATTTTGCTCCTTCCCAACCCATCCCGCTTTATTGAATTTTCTTCCTTGACCCTGTCCCCTTTCCAAAGTGTTTGTTTTGATTACCTCCACCCCCATCTGCCCTCCCCTCCATCATCCCCCCGCCTTTTATTTTTTTTTTTATCTTCCTCCCTCTTCTTTCCTGTGGGGTAAGATACCCAACTGAGTATGTATGGTATTCCCCCTCAGGCCAAATCTGATGAGAGCAAGGTTCACTCATTCCCCCCTCACCTGCCCACTCCCCTCCTCTCCTAGAACTGCTTCCTCTTGCCACCTTTATGGGAGATAATCCACCCCATTCTATCTCTCCCTGTCTCCCTCTCTCAGTAAGTTACTCTCTCATCCCTTAATTTCATTTTATTTCTTTTAGCTATCTTCCCTTCATCTTCAACTCACCCTGTGTCTGCTCTCTTTCTTTTACATATATATATATATATATATATATATATATATATATATATATATATATATACACATACATACACATACATACATATACACATAGATACATGCATACATACACATTCACTTATATATATACATAAACACATATATATGCTTATATATATATGCATATTCCCTTCAACTACCCTAATACTGAGGTCTCATGAATCGTACTCATCATCTTTCCATGTAGGAATGTAAACAAAACAGTTCAACTTTAGTAAGTCCCTTGCAATTTCCGTTTCTTGATTACCTTTTCATGCTTCTCTTGATTCTTGTGTTTGAAAGCCAAATTTTCTATTCAGTTCTGGTCTTTTCACTGAGAAAGCTTGAAAGTCCTCCATTTTATTGAAAGTCCATATTTTGCCTTGGAACATGATACTCAGTTTTGCTGGGTAGGTGATTCTAGGTTTTAATCCTAGCTCCATTGACCTCCGGAATATCGCATTCCAAGCCCTTCGATCTCTTAATGTAGAAGCTGCCAGATCTTGGGTTATTCTGATTGGGTTTCCACAATATTCAAATTGTTTCTTTCTGGCTGCTTGCAGTATTTTCTCCTTGATCTGGGAGCTCTGGAATTTGGCAACAATATTCCTAGGAGATTTCTTTTTGGGATCTATTTGCGGAGGCGATCGATGGATTCTTTCAATTTCTATTTTGCCCTGTGGCTCTAGAATATCAGGGCAGTTCTCCTTGATAATTTCCTGAAAGATGGTATCTAGGCTCTTTTTTTGATCATGGCTTTCAGGTAGTCCAATAATTTTTAAATTATCTCTCCTGGATCTATTTTCCAGGTCAGTGGTTTTTCCAAGGAGATATTTCACATTGTCTTCCATTTTTTCATTCCTCTGGTTCTGTTTTATAATATCCTGATTTCTCATAAAGTCACTAGCTTCCACTTGCTCCAATCTAATTTTTAAAGTAGTATTTTCTTCAGTGGTCTTTTGGACCTCCTTTTCCATTTGGCTAATTCTGCCTTTCAAGGCATTCTTCTCCTCATTGGCTTTTTGGAGCTCTTTTGCCATTTGAGTTAGTCTATTTTGTAAGGTGTTGTTTTCTTTAGTGTATTTTTCAGTATTTTTTTGGGTCTCCTTTAGCAAGTCATTGACTTGTTTTTCATGGTTTTCTCGCATCCTTCTTATTTCTCTTCCCAATTTTTCCTCTACTTCTCTAACTTGCTTTTCCAAATCCTTTTTGAGTTCTTCTATGGTCTGGGGCCAGTTCATGTTTTTCTTGGAGGCTTTGGTTGTAGGCTCTATGACTTTGCTGTCTTCTTTAGGCTGTATGTTTGGTCTTCTTTGTCACCAAAGAAAGAATCCAAAGTCTGAGACTGAATCTGGGCGCGTTTTCGCGTCCTGGCCATATTCCCAACCAACTAACTTGACCCTTGAGTTTTTCAGTGGGGTATGACTGCTTGTAGATTACAGAGTTCTATGTTCTACGTTTGGGGGGGAGGTGCCAGCTCTGTCAGAGCCGCACTCCTCCTTCCCCAAGGACCCCCAGTCCAGACTGGGCTCAGATCTTCGGCAGGCTGTGCACCCCTGCTGTGATCCGCCACTTATTTCCCCCCACCAGGTGGGCCTGGAGCCGGAAGTAACAACAGCTGTAGCTGCCCCACCTCCGCTGCCCCCGGGGCTGGAAGCCGAACCGCGAACTCCTTCCACTCCCGCAGCTTTTCCCACTAACCTTCTCCTCAGTCTTTGGTGTTTGTGGGTCGAGGGGTCTGGTAACTGCTCCCGTATTCAGGGCGCTAGGGCCCCCTCCGCCCGGCTTCCGGTCCGGATCGTCCACGCCGCTCAGGCTGGGCTCTGCTCCACTCCGTTCCCAGCTCCCAGCTCCCAGCTCCGTGTGGAATAGAGCTCACCCAGAGACCATCCGGGCTGTCCTGGGCTGGAGCCCTGCCTCCCTCCGCTGTTCTGTGGGTTCTGCCGTTCTAGAACTGGTTCAGAGCCATTTTTATAGGTTTTTGGAGGGACTCGGGTACGGAGCTCACTCTAGTCCGTGCCTACCAGCCGCCATCTTGGCTCCGCCCCCCCAGCTCTTGTAACATTAAAAGACCAAGTCAGAAAGCTCAGTCCACAAAATAAGATACATTTTTCCACTTGGAGAGGGAATTTTTACATTCAACTTCTCTTTTTGAAAGTAATGAAATCAACCACGTTCCTCTGTTGACATTAATAATTATTAATAACCTTGATACTGAAAGATGTTTTTCTAAAAATTAAATGTTTTACTAGACTATAAGTTTTGTATTAATGTCAACATTTATCTTGACATATTAGATACAATTCTATACCACAATCAAATCATTAGTTGTATGTTATCATTTTTCTTTCAGGGGAATGTCAAAGAAATAAAAGAAGATGTTTAATATCATCTTTAATAAAACTGAGAAATGAGACAAGGACAAATCTTCAGTAATAATTTCAATTCCAAAATGAAAAAAAAATCTGACTTTTCCTTTTAATCACATATCTCATGTTTGACTTTGTTATCCCACTTCTTACAAAAATATTTTAAGAATATACTGGAAGCTTGGAATATGTCCACAAATACAAATTTTGTTGTTGTCATTCGACCATTTCAATTGTGTCCTAGTCTTCATGACCCCATTTGGGGTTTTCTTAGCAAAGATCCTGAAGTGGTTGGCTATTTCCTTCTCCAACTAATTTTATAGGTGAGGAACTGAGGCAAACAGGGATAAGAAACTTGCCAGGGTCACACAGCTAGTAAGTGCATGAGGCCAGTTTTGAATACAGGAAGATTAATTTTCCTCACTTATGGCCTGGCACTCTATCCAGTGTGCCACCTTGCTGCCCCACAGACACAAACTACCTGAGTCATTTTGCCTTGTGAGACCAAGTCAAGTCAATAAGCAATTAAGCAATAATATGTGCCAGATACAGTGCTTGGACCATGGGATACAAAGAAAGGTAAAACTAGTCTCTGCTTTCAAAGGGCTCAGCTTCTAATGGGAAAGGCAAAATGTAAACCATCAGGTACATATGAGCGATATACAAGGTAAGTTGGAGCTCACCTTAGAAGGAGGGCATAAGAATTGATGGAGATAGGGAAAGGACTCTTGTAGAAAAGAGGCTGGTAGCTGAAACTTGAGAGAAACCAAGGAAGCTAGGAAGCACAGATGAGATGAGAGGGCATTGTAGGTGTGAAGGACAGGTCAGTGAAAAGATAAAAAGTCTGGAGATGGCATGTACAAGGGACAGCAAGGCCAGCATCACTGGATCACAGAATCTGTGGACAGGAGTAAGGTTATGAAAAGGCTGGAAAGGTAAGAAGAGTACAGGTTTTGCAGGGTTTCAAAGCCAAAAACTGTATTTTATGTTTGATCCTGGAGCAAATAGGGAGCTGCTGAAATTTATCCCTTTGGTAACTGAGTAGAGGATAGGCTAGAATGGGGAGAGACTTGATTCTGGAAGACCAGCCAACAGGTTACTGCTGTAGTTCAGGTATGATGTGATAAAGGCTGGAATGAGGGTTGTCTGAAGCAATACAGTACAGAAAGGGGCACATACAAGATATTTTTCAAAGGTAGTATTGACAGGACTTGATAACTGATGAGATATAACAAAAATTTTACAAACTCAGTTTGATTTTGCACCTATTATTTGTCCTTCATTTTTGAAGTGGGCCAATAATATCACAGGCAATGCCTCAAATTGTGCATGCATTAGGTTTAAGTGAGGCGGAGTTGTACAAAAAGTATTTTACCCAACTCTCTCTTCTAGAGTCATCCAAGTCCAGCGGCAAGATGAAAGGAAGGACTGATGATGGCCCGGGATGCAAAGAATGACCTTGGCATCTTAGATTCTTGACCAAGCTCTGAGTGTTCCACAGGGCCTGTTTCAACCACCTTCATGGCTACTGTAACAAATCGTTCCTATCTACTCATTCTGCTGGAGAAGTCTTCACGTGCTTGGAGTAGATACCCCCCTGACTCAACCTGGTTTAGCCTGTCTGTTGAGATGGCTTGTTGGGGTGTGGCCACTGCACACACTACAGCATCTTGGAGCCACAGGTGAAAAATGAATACCAAGTAGACACTAAAGGTAGATGAGCAGCCCTGAAAAGAGCTCAGCAAGTCCTCACACCAGAGGAGCAAGTCCTTCTTGAAGATACACTTAAAAAAGTCACACACACACACACACACACACACACACACACACACACACACACACACAGGATTGGAGCTGGAGAAGACCTTAGAGGTCTTTCAGCCAAAACCCTTAACAGATGAAGCAACTGACAAACAGGAGCATATTAAGTGTTTTGCCCAAGAATGCACAAGTAGCAGCTAGGTGGGCACAGTGGAAAGAGTGCTGGGCCTAAATTCAAGGAGACTTCTCTTCCTAAGTTCATATGGCTTGTGCGTATAAGGAAAGACAGATGAATTGATAGGTAGACAGACATCTGGAAATGTGACTATAAAATAAGAAATTGATATTCATATGTAGCCTTTGAAATCTGTCTCATTATCTTAAAATCATACCTCTTACACCTATAGTTTTGCCTTCATCTTCAACATTCATTACATTCCCAGTGAGTCAATTAAAATAATTTCAAGCCTAATCTTATTCAGCGGGGCAGCTAGATGACTCAGTAGATAGAGCTCTGGGCCTGATGTCAGGAGACTCTCAGGCACTTACTAGCTGTGTGCCCTTGGTCAAATCACTTAACCTCTATTTACCTAGGAGACAGCAAGATGGCTCAATAGATAGATCATTAGACCCGGACTCAGAAAGACCTGAGTTCAAATGTGGCCTCAAACACTTACTAGCTATGACACCCTAGTCAAGTCACTTAACCGCTGTTTGTCTTAATCCACTGGAGGAGGAAATGGCAAACCACCCCAGTGTCTTTGCCAAGAAAATTCCATGGACAGTATGGTCCACAGGGTCACAAAGACTCAGACACAATGGAACACCAACAAAAATCATATTTATCTGTATGTTGGGTTTGATAACACTATATGCCTCCCTAGGCTCTTTATAGAATTCATAAGTATTCTATATGGACATTGATAAACTCAACTGAAGGACTTTTTAAAATGTGAATCATTCTTTTTAGGTGTTTAATATTCTAGTTGTCTCATTAAAAGGCCTTATATTTTCATCCCTTGGTATTAACTAGAGAACTAGTGGACTTACACCATGCCCTTCAGGTATAAAGCTGAATTTCCTAACCTATCTTCAGAAAACATGATCTATGTCCACCTACCTTTCCCTATCCACCCATACTTTGGTTTATTCCCTCCTCAGAGAGCTTTAATATTTTAAGAAACTATTTTCAGAAGCTTCAGTATTTATAATCTCAGGAAACAAGTTTGTGTGCAACCTCAAAATGAGACTTATTCTAAATCCCTTCAATAAGGATCTTCATAAGATTTTAATAAATAAGAATGTCGTGCCTGAACTTATTGGTTATTCTCACTTCTACTTTCAATAGCTGAGGTTCTTTACCAGGGCGAGTATCATTATAATGACACTTCTATTAACAAAAAGAGTGCATTATAATCTCTAAAATAATTATCCTGAGAGAGGTAGCATGGTATAAGTGGATGGAGAACAGGACCTAAGGTTCGGAAAACCTGTGTTCATGTTGTGCTTCTGACACATGCTGGCAGTGTGATCCTGGGCAGCTTATCTAACCTCTTCAAGCCCCAGGAAATTCTCCAAATTTAACTGAAGTGGCACTCTTCATTAGTAGAGGAAGTTCTTCATTTGCAGCTCCTATACTGATGAAATTATAGTACCTATCCAAAGAGGGGAGAGTACAGAGAAGGTGTCTTTCTCCAAAGCCTCCATTTCTTCACCACTCATTCCCTCCCCAGCCCCTTGCCACAGGACTATCACCCTCTTCACTCTTCAGGAGGTCACCAATGGCAATGATACAAAAGTAGTTTGGGTTCTTTCCATTATGACCAACTGACTAAACCATGAGAGCTCTAGGAATATCATTCTCCCCTCAGGTAGGCATTCTCAGACAGGAAGAGATTCATATCTGAGCCAGAGTTACCATCCCTCGATCACAAATGCTGCCATTACTGAGTCTGATCCAGCACTGAGGAAACTGAAACTTCATCATCTTCACTTCTGTGCCTTTTCCCATTTCTACAGTCTTGCCTCAAAGCAATTGCCCGCTCCCCTATCTGTCATAAGTCAAAGTCCCTTCCATTGTATTAGGACCCAAATTAAGTACTGCCACTTCCAAAAAGGCTTCCCTTACTCTGACCCATCCCCATCTGAGAGTGATTATCTTTCCTTAAATTTTCCCATAGCATTTTGCTGAGCCTCTCAACTCTCCCTTATTCCAGGATTAAAGAAAATCTGCTTGGTATCTAACATTGTAACTCCATCACCTAAGACCTAGTGACTTGCATATAGCAGAAACTAAATGTTTGTTCAATTAAATGATCAAATGCTGTACCCAGTCATTATTCAAAGGGACTTAGTTCAAGAAGATTTGTTAATTAAGCTTTCATTGAACTGGTTGAGTTGTGTACTATTTTTCTTGGTAAATTAGCTCACCTTTACTTGTTCTCCAAATTCCTTGTGCTGCAAGTACTTGAGTCGTGGGTGTCACTAAATTACATCCTGAAATTGAGGTTGTGCCTACAGGCATGGAGTAGTTTAAAAAGAGTATTTTAAGTCATTGTATCAGATTACTTGACTGATTACACATAAATATTTGAAAAATAAACAATTTGAACTGAACCATTTTTTTCAACCCAGTTTCAAAGTGTAAACAGAAATTTATAGATCTGTTTTGCAAATATATTCACTTTTCATTTTCATAATAAGATTTTTTCTGTTATTATTCATATATTGAACGTAGTAGCAGATAACACAATATATTAAATAAAACTCTTGCTTTTGTTGGCTATATTTTTAATATATAAAATTATATATATATATGTATTTATAGATATATTTCCATATATGTGCATATATATACACACATATGTATGTGTGCATTTATATGCATGTAAGTAGATATGTATCTAAATACCCATATCAATATACAGGGGTATATAGGTACATATACACTTACATACATATTACATCAGTGGTAAACCATTATAGGATTAATGTACTTCATCAGTGCAAATTCATGCCCTCTGAAAACCAACAATTTCAATCAAATTTCTAGGTGTTATATCTTTTTGGTATATAAAATGTATGACCATTTGGAAATTTAAATGGCTGATGAGAATTTTCACTTTTCTTTCAAAAATTTTGTGAAATTTAGATACAATCTTACTCATAAAGAATCAATATATGCATGTATGTATGTGTGTGTGTATGTATGTGTGTATATGTGTGTGTATTTCCAACCATTGGTTATTTTTATATCCTTTCAAGTCATTGTTTTAGGGTACAGGACAATCAATTCAGATCCTAGTGAATGGCATTTGGACTTCAAATTCCCTGACTACTTCTGCCTTCAACATAATTATGTGTATTCTTCTGTTAGAATGAATATCAGAGAATGATCTTTCCTGCATAGACTATGTCTTATGTGATCTTTCACCTATAGAACTTGACTATAGATCATTAGGTATTTAATAACTTAAATCATAGAATATTTAATGAAAAAAATATATATATATACATACATACAAACATACATACATACATACATATATATCTATTTTACCTAGCAATGGTGGCCTGAAACCCTACTTAATGAGAAGGCCAAGATAGATGAATCTCTTAAGCTCAGATGGATTCAGAGCTACAGCAAGCTAAACCAAATGTTTATCTACGATAAGTTGAACATTAATGTGAGGAGGCACCCAGGTTTGGGTGGCCACCAGGTTACCCAAGGAAGGGTGAATTGAACCACATCAGAAATTGGAGTTCAAACCTCCAATGCTAGAGTAATACCAGGCTTATGAGTATCTCCTGAACCTCCAACCTGGGTGAGAATTGAAGGTGCGGTATTTAAATACATATATGTATTATGTGTACATAAATCAATATGCGTTCTACATTCTATATTAAACTTTATCATTATATATACATATATATATATAGTGTATGTATATATACATATATTTGTGTGTAGGTATATTTACATATGTGTGTGTATACACACACACACACACACACACACACACACACACACACACACGCAATTTTTCTTTGCCTGACACTGTGATGCTGATTCTCCCTGTGTTCCTGTGTTTCCCATAGTACAAATGGAGAAAAATTAAAAACTACATGAGACTTTAAAAAGTAATGACAACCTGTAGGCCCTTGCTATTGTGATTAACTGTTCTGAATATTTTTAAGGATATATATATATATATATATATATATATATATATATACTCTTATGTATGAGAATCTGGTACAGGTGAAATATTTTACAACCCAGAAACTCACTGTCCCTCTTCTCCTCCATTTCTGTTTCTTTTCTGCATTTTTCTCTGTCTGTATCTTTCTGTCTGTGTCTCACATATCAAAATGTGTTAGGATTCTACATACAGTATTTTCTTCTCTGCACCTGAGATGAATGAAAACTGATACATGATTAAGGGGTAATTATCAATCAATTTATTAGGCTTGCCAGTAATCAATAAATTGATGGTCAGTAGTTTTAACCTCAGTAACCAAAGATGCCAAGGGAGACCCTGAAATGCCTTAAATCCCTTGTGAAAGGGAACTCCCCTGACAAGTAAAATTCAACCCTGATTGGTGGTTTAATGAGAAAACTGACTCAAAGTCTTTAGCTCCTCCTGCTGAGAACCTGAAGCATCAGCCTCAAGGATGATGTGTAAGAGGAAGCCATCTGCATCAGGACCTCTCTAACTAGTTTTCTCCTTCATGAACTGCGTTGCCCTAAACTCTAATGGGGGTGGTCCAAGGAGAGGGGGTTCCTCCTCCAGGCAAAAGTTTGCCCAGACTGATTCTGTTTATAAACAGAAATTAGGTCTCCCATTTAGGGAGGGTCACACTACCCAACTAACTAGCATGTGCCTTGAGAAGTAGGAGCAAATCTCATCATTTGGCCATGCCCTTCAGTGACCTTCTCAGGAACTGGGTTTTAAGAGAACAAAAAGGAAAAAGGTGGATCACAAATTAATAATTAGCCATTAATATGATAATATAATATTAATTTCTCTCACACCATGGCAAAATTTCCATTTAGCTGAGAGGTATTTCTCACAGTGAGTAAAAAATAAGCCCCCAATTAGACAATTGTCCTTTTTTTTCCTTTTTGTTTAATCTTCTTTCCTTCCTTCTTTCTTCCTTCCTTCCTTCCTTCGTTCCTTCCTTCTTTCTTTCTTTCTTTCTGTCTTTCTTTCTTTCTTTCTGCTTTCCTTCCTTCGTTCCTTTCTTTCTTTCTTTCTTTCTTTCCTTCCTTCCTTCCTTCCTTTCTTTCTTTCTTTCTCATCCTTCCTCTCATTTCCTTTTTACTTCTTTCTGTCTTTCTCTTCTTTTCTTTCTTTTTATCTCTTTCTTCCTTGCTCTCTCTTTCTCTTGTCTTATCTATAAGATGGAGTCAGGGCTGCACCTTCTTCACATAGTTTTTGTAAAGATCAAATGAGACAAAATATATAGAGCATTTTTCAAACCTCAAGGCTTTCTATGAATGTCAATGGTGATGATAATGATAGTGATGGTAGTGGTGGTGATGGTATTTATAATGATAATGCTAGTGATGATGATGACGATGTGATAAACAGTAAGTGACACCACTAGATTCTACGTTGTACATATAGGTCTAAGTATATAATAGACTAAGATTTTGAGGGCTGAGACACTTTCATCTCAGCTTTTTTATTCTCCTCAGCGACTTGTAATATGTCCTTCATGTTTAAGTGCTTTTATTTAACCAGTGAAAGACAGTTTGGCCTAATAGATAGACAGACAGTGTCGGCAACCGGACAACAAAGATTAAAGTCTTATTTATTACATCGACAGCCTAGGTAATCCTAAACAAGTTCTTTAACTTTGTGGTGCTCAGATAATGCTCAAAGACTGTTAGATTGCAAAACAGCTTCCCCGTACCAAAGAAATCACAGATTCATTAAAAAATTTTGATCAGCTTAAGGAGTAAATTGAATGACAGGGTGGTATAGTGAAAAAAAATACTAGACTTGATACCAGGAGAGACACATGTTCAAATGCTGCCTCAGAAACACTTCTCTAAGTGTTCTTGGACTTCATCTTATAGAACCTGTTTCTTCATTTATACATATGGAAATGATAATATATGCAGTATACTACTTATTTCATAGGATTGTTGGAAAGAGTAATTTTCAAATCTTAAAGCCCAATAAAATACAAGCTTTTATTAGTCATATTAGCCATTTGATCTATTATTTGTAATTAAACTGCCAAGATTCCACTCAGTTAAATGTCAAGGCACTTCAGCAATTAGAATTCCCATATGAGCAGGGCAGATAATGTGCATGCTCAGTCAATCAATACCCAGCCAATCAATTTAACACACTGTTAATACTACTTTGCCCACCTTAATCACCTGTTTATTTAATTGCCTTGATAAGACGAACTTAGGTATTAGCTTTGGTAACAGGATTTTTAAGATCACAGGATTGGAGCTGGAAAAGACCTTAGAGGTCTTTCAGCCAAAACCCTTAACAGATGAAGAAACTGACGAACAGGAGCATATTAAGTGTTTTGCCCAAGAATGCACAAGTAGCAGCTTGGTGGGCACAGTGAAAAGAGTGCTGGGCATAAATTCAAGGAGACTCCTTTTCCTAAGTTCAAATCTGGACTCAGACCCTGGAAAAGTCACTTCATACTATTTGCCTCACTTTCCTCATCTGTAAAATGAGCTGGAGAAGGAAATGGCAAACCACTCTAGTATCTTTGCCAAGAAAACCTCCAATGGGATGATGAAGAGTTGGACATGACTGAAATGACTGAATGATAAGAAGTAGGAGTGACAGAGCAAAGATTGGAACCTAGGACCTTGGCTTGTATCCCTAGCATTTAGTAGAATATAGATGCTTAATAAGTGTTTGTTAACTGATTGACTGACTTCAAATTCAGTAATATGTTTTATTGTACTTTGCTTTCTTCTTAGATGTTTTGGTAAAGTAGATCACATAAGCTCATTTACCTTCATACATACACACACACACACACACACACACACACACACACAAACACACACAACGAACTTCATGACTAAAGATCAAATTATGTCTAATGTTCATTTTGAACCTTGATTAAATCCCCAAATTCTTCTGTTTTTCATATTCCCATTGGGGGATGGTTCAGACATATAAAAACAGAAAAACAGAAAGAGGGAATACAGTTGCACAATAGGCCAAAATATGATTAAGAAGACCCTTTAGCTTTTATTTGACTAGCTTTGGCAGCCATTCCAGGGGGAAATACAGCATTTCTTGTTTTGTTTTGTTGTTTTTTTTTAATGAGAAAGATGAGTCCCCACTAAAAACTAAACTCACTGAGATTTAAAAGAGGGTAGTGCCAGGATTGAGAAGTCTTAATAGAGAGCATACTCATCTGGAAAGAATCTAGGAAAGAGATTTCTGTTTGACTCTAAGATATAAAAATGCCTCATATCATTTTATTATATGGTGAGAGAAGTATTTTTCACAATTTAAGAAGTTTTAATTTGTGAGTATGTGAACTTGGTGCATAGCCTTGAAGACACAGGACATACAAGCTCTTTCTTGGTGGGTCTCCTTTAAGAGTTGATATCACATGACAGTGGAATGTAGTCTTTCAGAAATTAATCTTCGATTTAAATTTGAGAACGCGTGTGTGTTGTTCATGTTAATGTTTGGAAATCCACAGTGAATTTGCATAGCCAACTGTATAGATTTTCTAATATTTTAAGCCATAATTATATTCCCCCATAGACAAATAAGACTTCAAAATCAATTTTATATGAACCCATAACTAAACAAGAATCTATTCTATATCCTATCTGTCCTTGCACTTGTCTGTAGACCTCTAGTGAGAGAGAACCCAACTCATTGCACTTTTTGATAGATCTAATTGTTAGGAAGTGTTGGGTTTTTTTTGTTATTTTTTAGTTTTTTTTTTGTTTTGTTTTTAAGAGGAAATTAGGTTGTGCAGCAGATAAAGCACTAAGCCCAGAGTCAGGAAGTTAAAAGTTAAAATTAAAATATGGCTTCAGAAACTTACTAGCAGTGTGATCCTGAACAAATAACTTAACCTCTCTCTGCTTGAGTTTTCTAATCGATAAAATCAGAGCATCTATATCTGAGTGTTTTATGAGGATCAAATAAGATATTATTTATAATGCATTTAGCACAATGATTGGCATACAACAGTCTCTTAATAAATATTTGTTCCTGTCCCTTTTTTTCTCAAATCAAATTTTTCCCCATTGGCAACCCATTGAATCTAGTTCAACCTTCTATACCCAAACAGAAGAAAATTTCTCTCTCATCAATGTGACATTCATTTCAAATACTTGAAGTTATGGTATACATTGTACCCCCACACACAAAGACATGTATTTCTATAGGGTAAAGAAGTCCAATTGCTTCAACTCATCCCTATACATGGCACTATCAGGAGGCCCATCTCCATTCTATTAGCCTCCAATGAACACTTTATATGTTAACATCCTTCCCAAATAGTTGCACCCAGCACTGAAGACAGTTTTCCTAAGACAGAATAGAGCATGCCTAAAAATGAATAAATCAACCAATTTTTAAAAAAAAGCTTTTATAAAGGACCATGTATCAGGCATTGTGCTAGGTGCTAGGTTCTAGATATAAAGACAAAAATTTTAAAAAAAACCTTGCTTACATTTTATCATCTTGAAATTAATCATGTTCCTATTTCTGGACATTATGCCTCTTTGAATGAATATAAACTAAAGTCACATTAACTTATTGGGTTACCATATCATACTCCTGACTAATATGAAGTTCGCAATACACTCAAGCCTCCCAGACATTTTTTTCTTATGAACTTCCATCTAAACAATACCCAGCTTCTTGTAATATGCAAAGTTGACATTTGAACTCAACTTTACATTTGAACTTTGTCATTATCCCTATTAAACCCTTTTTTAAGCTTAAATGCAATATTCTAGAAAATTATAATGTATGTAATAGGTTTAATTGAAAATTCATAGCATTGAATGTCAGGAAACATAGGTTATAATCATTAATGCCCCCTGTGCTTTTTGTTGTTTTCGGTCATGTCTGACTCTTTATGACCCCTTTGTGATTTTCGTGGCAAAAATACTGGAGTGGTTTGCCATCTCTTTTACCAGCTTATTTTACAGATGAGGAAACTGAGGCAAACAAGCTTAAGTAAGTTACCCAGGGTCACACAGCTAGCAAGTGTCTGAGGCTTGATTTGAAATCAGGTCTTCCTGACTCCAGGCCCAGCACTCTATCCACCATGCCACCAAGCTCTACTGCTTAACCTTGGGCAAAACATTTAACTTCTGATTTCTCATCTGTAAAATAAAAGAGAGGGAACAAGAAAACATTAAACTATTGTATCTCTAAGGCCCTGTCCAGCTCTCAAATTCTATAAGTCTAAGAATTGGTCAACTCAATATAAAAGCCAATTGTAGAGATAAAGTTTGCCTAGTTATATGACTGGTGTCCAAAAATACTCTCTTGTGAAGTGATGTAACATATGGTGAGCCTCAGTACCTTCACACATTTAATTAGGATCAGATCCCCTCCAGTATTCAAAACAACGCTGAGTTTTACTCAGATACATCAGAAGAAGAATTGGCCTCATCTGCCAGAGATGTTCAGACATTAACTACTGAACTGCAAAAGGGAAGAAACTCTTCCCAGATCCTATCCTTAGAAGTAAAATTGTACAGTTTCAGAAGAGGACCAATGATATATATAATAGACAGCTTCCTCTTCCCTCCCCATTTCCTGTCACAGAGGAGGAAAGGAAAAAAAAGTGAAAGAAAAAAAAAAGGAGGAGGAGAAGGAGAGAGAGAGGAAGAGGGAGGAGAGGAGGAGGAGAAGGAAGAGGAGGAAGAGGAAAAACAAGACAAGAAAAGAAGAGGAAGAGGAAAGAGGTTGAACAAAGTGAACAGGCAATATTGGTTAGCCTGTCAGTTTGTAGTCCATTTGACAACCTTGAGCCAATCCAACAACACGTGTGAACCTGGAATGGAGAAATTTTTCTCTAGCCAGATCAAGCTGTTAGGACAGGCTTAACAATGCCCTTACTTCGCACACTGACATGCACTGCTTGCTGTGGGGTGGTTGTTGAGATGGACTGACTAATGAAACCCAATTTTTAGTTTCATTTTGCGAACAGGTACATGCTGTGGAAGTCTATGATAATCTCACAGAAACTGTGTCAGGATTACACAATGGAGAAAAAATACAGTCTCTTACCATCACAAATCATCTTTCACTCTGAATTATGAAGCAGCCCTTTGTGATAGCTTGTAACTTAGTTTTTAAAGTGTATTTTGTAGTTTTAAGTTTTTCTAACATGGGAAAATTTGTCCCCTCCAAAATGGAAATGTTAAGGAAAGTTCCTCAGCCTGTCTACCCAATTTTATTGACATATAAACTCATCTTTGAAGGAATTTTTAACATCCTTACTATGCTGAACTGAAAAAAAGTGTTCCCAACCTACTTATAGCAGCAACATCCACATGTTAACTATATACTGCCTTTAGAGGTATTTCCTGGACTTTTAATTGTATTATTCTTTCATTTCAGCTGAAGTCTCTTGGCTCTCATATACAAAATTCCTTCATTTTACATATAGCTCCAATAAAAGTCATCGTAATTCTTCTTTCCAACATGTATACACAGACTCCTACATTCCCTCCTTTTTCTTGGGTTTCAAGCAACAAGAATACCAAAGGATCTGGGATTTGTATAGTCCCACCCCATGTTTTCCTAGCTAATCTTGGCATACATAAAACCCTGGAAAGTCACAATTCACTTCCCAAGTGATCATCCTGGACAGCTCAGAGGCAGAAACTCAGAACAGGATATCCAGCTATTGAGCAAGCTTGTCACAGGTGGCCAGGACTACAGCTGCAGAGAGCTTCCTAATGGGGGAGGTAGCGTGGTTCCACAGGAAGAAATGTTCCTTTCCTCTTTCAATCTGTTTCCAACTCCAGAGGAAGACACAGTCTGCACTCCCGCAATACCAGCTGCCAACACAGCACTTTTCAGGCCATACTGAAACAGTGGGTGCAATTTCTAACAATAAATGTCAAGAGAGAAGCAAATTGTCCGTGGGATTTCAGACAACAGGACGCTCCAGTTCAAGTAAAAAAAAGTCTTTGGGGAAACACACACACATACAGATACACATGGAGAGCTTTAGTTTTATTAATGCCTTTAAGCAGACATAACATCATAAACTTGTGGTCCATTGAAAGCCAATCATTTCTATACATAAACATATGATAATAGCAAATACAGTCAGTAAGTTATAAGAGTGCATTTGCCAGCAGTCCATTCAGAAATGTACTCCAGGTCTTTCTAACATTACTAATGAGAAAGACTTCTTGTAGAGAGAGTTTTTGTCACATGTTTTTTTTTTCATATTTTATGTTTTTGTTTTAAGGGGGGAATTGTAGATTCAGTCCAAAACGAATATCTTTCTTCTGGGTCTCAGTTTTCTCATTTATAAATGAGAAATATATTGGCTTAGAATAGATGATCTCCAAAATTCTATTAATTTGATGAGTCTTATTTTGAGGGGGGCCAATTCCAGAGAGAGAGTGACAGAGAGAGAGAGAGAGAGAGAGAGAGAGAGAGAGAGAGAGAGAGATGTGTAGAAACCTATATATTTATGGTATAGGTATACCTTCATGAGCATACCTTCTCTTTCCTGGGGCACTGAAAAGTTAAGAAGCTTATGCAAGTCATATTCAGCATCAGGACTTGAACTCAACTCTTCTTGACTTCAAGAGCAGCTCTCTTTTTGGGGGGACATAAACAATATCAACAGAAAAATAAATAACTAAGGATAACTATTAAACCATGTAGACTCTCAATTCTAAAATGCTCACTCATTAACTGTTTTGGAACTATATTCATACCTATAAAATTTCCCAAGAGAGCACCAGAAGAACAAGTTTAAAATATTAACACATAGAATAGGTTGGATCCCCGACTCGAGATTCTAAAAGGAAAGCCAGGTCAGGGGGCATGGTAGGCACTCAAGCATAAACTTTGGGTGATGTAATACTGATTGATTTTGATGAGGGAAAAGAGGAAGAGTCTAAATGGCTTAATGTGGCTACTTAGGGAGCCCATTAAATATTTCAGATTTCTATACAGCTTTAAGGTTAACAAAGTAGTGTGCTCATAGCCCTATGAGCCAGGTCATTCAAATGTTATCCCTATTTTGTAAATTAAGAAACTGAGGGATGACTAATTAGAGTAATTTTTCCTAGAGTCATTGCCAGAGCCAGATCCAGTTTCTGATTCCAAAGCCATTATTCCTTTAGTTGCACTCAATCAGAGGTCCTCCCCTCATTTTACAGATGAAGAAAGTAGGGATCACAGACTTGCCTATGGTCACATAACTAGTAGGTGTTAGAGCCATGATTCAAACCTAAATTCTTCTTGATTACAAATCCAATGGTGTGCTAACTGCATAATACCATTTCAAGATCAATTTGGGGGGGAGGCATAAATATTGTTGGTAGAAACAATAATTAAGAAAAGGATAAATATAAATAAGTGGAAAAGTCCCATAAGAACATTTCTATAAACACTGCATTAATAAAACCAAAGCTCTCTGTGTATATCTGTATGTGTGTATGTGTTTCCAGGCTAAGATGATACCTGATACATTACAAAGAAAATAAAATGAGGGTGATCTTCAAACAAAGAAGGTTTGAATAAAAATGGTTAATAGAGAACTAAAATCTAAATTAAGTAGGATATTCAAGAAGAGCTCTGAATGTGTTCAAGTCATCTGGTCCAAACAAAGTATAGCCCTGGGTAATGAAAACATTTTAGATGTTATTGCTAAAGAACCATACATCATTCTAGAGATGGATGGAACTGGATGACTTGAGATAGGAAAGTGGAATGATTCCCCAAATAGGTAGAAGATGGATTCATAAGACTAGAGGCTAGTCAATTTGATATGAACTATTGGCAATATTCTCATATCCATACTTTTTAAAAATTCAAACATTTTTTTCAATGAACAAAAATTGTTTTTCTCCCTCTCATCTCCCACCCTAAAGGAAAAAAAAGAAAATCAAAATTCTTTTGACAAATAGTCAACACCTTGAATTCATCACTCTCTCTCAGGAGATGGGCAACTTGCTTCACCGTAAGTCCTTTGAGATTGTGATTATCATTGCAATGTTCAGAGTTTTTAACTCTTTGTATCAGTAAGGCAATAAATACAACATCAACAATAATCATGAATATGCCTATATAGTTCTGTACCACAAAGTATGTGAGACTCTCCAAATAGAAGGTAAAAGGAGTATAACATTTATTCAGACACCAGAGAATCATATCTCATAACCAAATGTTCACCTCCCACAGCCAGCCAGCCCACTTTATCATAACAGCAAGGAACTTAAAACACCATATCACAACCTGGAGCCTGGCCATCCCAAAACCTCTCTGACCCCCTGCTGAGGTCTTCCCCAAAACCAACTCACAGTACACCTAAGTCATCCTGTTCAGTTCTAACCATCACAAGGGTGGCCATTAGCAGCCATAACTGCTCTCTCTCTTTGTGCATTTCCTGAGACATAACTTCCTTTTCCTGTGAGGAAGCTCCTTCCACCACATGTGACTTAGGCTTCCTGTGATGTAAGCAGGTCACATGGCCTATTAATGGGTGGGAAAGATCTTCAAATCTAAATTGCTACTACAATCTGTCTTTTTAATGTAAATGTATACATTTTTTCATAATTCTGCTCATTTCACTCTGCATCACTGTATGCAAGTCATCCCCAATTTCTCTGAAATGATCCTATTCATCACTCCAGCATAATAGTACTCTATACATTGATATAAAATAATTTATTCAACCATTCCCCAGTTGATGGACACCCTCTTAATTCTGAATTCTTTGCCACTAGAAAAAGAACTGCTATAATATCTTTGTGTATGTGTATGTATACACACACACATACTCATATATATATATATATACATACATATAGACAGGAACTTTTCCTCTTTCATCTCTTTTGAGTACAGACATCTTTGAATCTCTTTGGTATATCACCATATCAAAGAGAATGCACAATTTAGTAACTTTTGGGACATACTTTAGCAACTTTGGAGACATAGAATAAAATTGCTTTCTAGAATGGCTGGACCTATTCACAGTCCCACCCAAAGTATTTTAAATATATGTGTTTCTTTTTTTTCTTAGCCCAACCACTTTTGGTCATTTTCCTTTATTGTCAATTTTTCCAATTTGATGGGTATAAAGTAAAAAATTAGAGTTGCTTTAAGTTTCTTTCCTCTAATTATTAGTAATTTTATTATTTTTTTTAATTTGGCTATCAATAGCTTCAGTTTCTTCCTTAGAAACCTCACTGTTCTTATCATTATAACTTTATCAATTGGAGAATGACTCATATCTATGAATTTGAATCAGTTCCTTATATTAGTTCCATAGAAATAAGATCTTTTTTTTTCCACCTGAAAGACTTGCTGTAAATAATGGTTCACAGTTAGCTGCTTCTCATCTAATTTTTGCTGTATTGGTTTTGTTTGTGCAAAACCTTTTTATTTTTATATAATCAAAACTGCACATTTTAATTTCTCTCAAACTTTCTATCCCTTGTGTTGTCATGAACACAACTCCTTATCCATAGATCATAAAAGTAATTTTTTTCCTTGCTAATCTACTTTTTTTATGAAATTGTCCTTTATGTCTATGTTATACAACTATTTGGAGTTTATTTTGGTATATTATGTGAAATGTTGATCTGTACCTAGTTTCTGCCAGACTACTTTCCAGTTTTCCCAAAAGGTTTTTGACGCTCTTTAACCCAACAACTGGAGCCTTCGGGCTTACCAGGCTTACTAGGTTATGAGGCTTATTTTCTTCTGTATGTTGTGTACCTAATCTATTCTATTGATTTCTTAACCAGCACCAAGTTGTTTCATTTTCTTTTATTACTGCTTTTCTATATAGTTTGAGGACTGATATGGATAGTTCCCCTTATTTTTCCATCATTTCCCTGGAGATTCTTGAACTCTCATTCCTCTGGATGAATTTTTATTTTATTTTAGTCCTATAATGTAATTTTTCAATAGCTTGCCTGGTAAGGCTTTGAAAAAGTAAAATATTTTAGGTAATTTTGTCATTGTTCTTATATTAGTTGAGCCCATCCCAGATCAATTAATATTTCTCCAGTTATTTATACTGTTTCATTTTATCTCTATCAAGAGTGTTTTGAGTCATATTTACACATTTTAGTGGGTAGTTAAACTCCCAAGAATTTTATACATTTAGTAGTTATTTTAAACGGAATTTCTTTTTCTACCTCTCTCTGTTAGACTGTCTTAATAATGCAGGGAAAAATTCATGATTAAGGTGTATGTCTATTAAATCCTACAACTTGGTGGAAGTAATCGATTGCTTTAATTCATTCTCGTTGGCCATCTAGGGTTTTCTAAATAAACCATCATACCAAAAGGTAATAATTTTGTATCCTCTTTGCCTATGTTAATTTCCTCAATTTTTTTCTTAACTTGCAGCTATAGCTAGCATGTCTAGCTCTGTATCAAATAGGAGTGCTAGTAATAGACATCAAGTTTTACCCTTAATCACATTGGAAAGGCTTCTAGTTTATCACCATTACATACAGCGCTAGCTCTCAGTTTTAAATTAATTTAAATAAGGATAATTATTATATTAAGGACAGATCCACTTATTAAAATATTTTCTAATTTTTTTAAAGAACAGATATAATATCTTGGCAAAGGCTATATCTGAAGTATCAATCCAATCATTTTTTTTTGTTGTTCTTGCTATTAATATGGTCTATTATGAATATGACTTAATATTAAAACAAATCTGCACTATAAGTATAAATACAACCTTGTCATAATAGAGATAATTTGTGATAGGTTTTATAGTCTCTTTTCTAATTGTTTATTTTACACATTTGTGTCATTTTTCATTTAGGACTGTTGTCATCATTATTGGGTCATTTTTCAGTTATGTCTTCATGACACCATTTGGGATTTTCTTGTCAAAGATACTGAAGTGGTTTACCATTTCCTTCTCCAGTTCATTTTACAGATGAGGAACTGAGGTAAATGGGGTTAAATGACTTGTGCAAGGTCACATAGCTGGAGAGTATCTGAGGCCAGATTTGAACTCAAGAAGATGTCTTCCTGACTCCAGGCCCAGCACTATATCCCCTGTGCTACCTAGTTGCCATTTAGAATTAGGATATTCATTTAGGTCTATAGTTTGCTTTGCTTTTATTCTTCCTGTTTTAGGAAGTAAGAGCACATCTACCATCTCCATTCTTAAAGGAATTGAATTCCTTTAAGAATATATATCTATATCTACAGATATAGATATATAAATATTTATTTGGAAATTATGATCACAGAATGCCATCATGGGTTGCTAAAGAACAAATCACAACAGAAAATTTGTCTCACAGAGAAGAGAATATTAAACTGAGATTTGAGATTTCATCAAGACTTTGTTAAATAACAAAGTTTAATAAAGTTTCCTATTAATCTCTATGAGTGTGGCATAATGAAAAATAATCAGAATCAGGGGACTTGGTTTAAATCTTAGTTGTATCACTGCTTATATAACTTTAGGTATATCATCTAACCTCTCTGAGTCTCTTTCTCCTCACCTATTAAATAAATTACTTGAACTATGTGACTTATAAGATCTCTTCTAGCTCTAAATTTATCGTAAAATAAAGAAATGCACATTGGGTGGAATTACATTTATCTGGGTTCATTGGCTCATTGATTGATCCAAACTAGAAAATGTGAGTTAATGGATCAATGTCAACTGAGAGGGGCATCTCTGAGGCAGCAAATGTAAGGTTCTATCTTTTGCCCCTGTTCTCGTCAACATTTTTGTCAATAATATAAGCAAAGGTCAAATTTGTGTATGGGTTATTTTACAAATGACACCAACCTGGAAAAGCTAAGTAAGTAATCTGTTGAATGACAGAGTTAGGATACAAAAAGATCTCCAAAGACTAGAACGATAAGCTAAGCATTTAATTAAAAGTATTAAATGAGATAATAATTGTAAAGCACTTAACACAGTGCCTGGCATGGAATTGGTGCTATATAAAAGCATATTCCCTTCTTGTTATTTGAAGAAAAGACTACCATCATCCCTTCCAACTCTTCAGATCTATGTTAGGAATGTACTTAACTGACTCCCTTATTACTAGTGTGAACCAAAGATTTTTTGTTTGTCTGTTTTTCAGTTTTAGCTTCACAACAGTTTACACAGGGGAGTGACAACTGAGTACTCTGTTTTGTAGCATAAAACCTTAAATCCACTTCCTAAGAAAATCAGCTTTTCTAAAGTTCAAGTAATTTTAAATGCAGAATATTCACTGATGCTTGAAAACCAGTGGTTGAACCATTTGCTTTTTTATTATCTGTTCTATCACCAAATTTTATGGGAAGTCTTTCCTAGCTATAAAAAAATCAAGTAACTAACTCGCTGTGCCTCAGTTTCTTTATCTATAAAAAAGGAAGCAATAATATTTATCATAAACTCAGGCTAATGAAACTGATGCTCAGAAACCTGAAAGGAAATGCTTAAGATCAAAGCTAAGAAAGAGCAGATTTCCCACAATATAGCCCTTTCAAAAACTATTACTGTAGATTTTTAAAAATATATAAATTCCAAAAGTCTGAATTAAGTAACTGATGTATATAGAACGTTCTGCTGGATAAAGAAGACATAACAATAATTATTTTAAAAAATAAATAACTAGTCAGCCCTTGTACTGAAGGAATTTGAAATCCACCAGTCCTCTGGGGCTTCCTTATCAGCTCTTGCAAAATCTTTAGGGACAATGCTTTTGCACAATAAAGGTGTATTTGCTGCAGTCACTTTCCTGGTCTCCAGAAGGTACTGTACTGTAAGCATCAACCAAGTGACTGTTCAGAATGGAAAGAAAACAATTGAACTAAAGAAAGTTATCTCCCTTTATCCTTTTGGAAATAGCTTACTCACAGCTATAGCAAAAAATGTACATACATGTATGTATGTGTGTATATGTGTATATATGCATGCATGTATGTATTTGTGTGTATATGTATGTGTATATATATGCATGCATGTATGTATGTGTATTCCCCCTACCCTTAGCCAGTACAACATCATTTCCTATGGCATGTTCATTCTAACTTTGATTTGAAAATATTTCAAGTTGCAATGGTTCATTGTTGCTCAGTCATTTCAGTTTGATCTGTCTCTTTGTGACTCAGTGTTTGGTTTCTTGACAAAGATACTGGAATGGTTTGCCATTTTTTTCTCCAGCTCATTTTGCAGATGAGGAACTGAGGCAAATAGGATTAAGTGTCTTGCTCAGGGTCACAAGGCCAGTAAATTCCTGAGTCCAGATTTGAACTCAGGAATACGAGTCTTCCTGATGCTAAGCCCAGTGCTCTATCCCCTGTGCCACCTAGATGCCCCTGCAGTAATTCATGGCTCCATAATTTCCTCCACTGCTGCATTTTCTGATCCCTCCACTAGATAAGAAATGGTCCATCTGACCTGATCTCTATGAAAAAAAAATAACCTTAAGATGATCCTTGGTGGATAGACTCAAAGTCCATCACCAAGTCCATATCCTTCATCAGCTTTGTAGAATCTTGTCAGTAGTACTGCATTAGCATAGCCTCCAAGAACTTTAGATTACTACCACACCACCACACCAGGATGAGGCAGTAGAGGGGTACTTGAGGTTGAGTTTAAATAATGCTTTCTAAGTCTACTTTTAGATGAAATAATAACAATCAATGAATGGTGGCTGCCATATAAAAAGCACTTGATAATTTTTTTTTTCATTCACTTATTCTTACCTTGGCAATGGTGTGCTGTGTGGAATGGTGCCTCTTCATCATTGAGTTACACAGCTAAAGAGCTCTCTTTCCTCGCTCTGCTATTAATCCCATAGTCATTGGTTCCCTTTGCTTTATACTCTGAATTAGTCCTAAGTCCCCCTTTGGCTCCAAAGATTAAACCTTCCCTTTCTAGTTTTAGCCATTGTCATCATTCTACCTTGGTTATATGCTGTTGCACATTTAAGCCTTAAACATAAACCAGATGAATTTAACATGGATCTGTTTCTCCCTAATCTGTTACAACAGAGAAAGCCGTTGTCTTCTTCAAAGAACTAATGATTTTGTCAGCAGTCAGATGGGAAACTAGCTTATTTAATCTTTTTACCTGCTGTAATTTTGATGAGACACCAAATTTTTAAAAGGATTTCTCACTTTGACTGAAATTATTATAATTGCTTCTTCCTCCTTTTGATTGTCTTAAGATTCATAGGCTACTTCTGGAATCACTGATATGAAATTCAGTATTAGAAATATGTATACAAGTCTTTCTCAGGACCTACTGTATTTCTCATTCAGGGCAATGCTTTGAACATTCTGCTCCACTCCCATCTACAAGGGTGAAAGTCAAATATGAACATGAAAAGTATGTCTAGAGCTGACTGATCACAGAAAAAAGGATTTTGTTTCTCATCCCTAGGGTCTCATATCATTCAATTTCTTGCCTCTGTACCTTTTCATAAACTACCCCCTTCCCACAAATCAGAAATGCTTCCCTTACTTATCATGACTTCTTGAAATCCCTGGCTCCTTTCAAAACTCAGCTTCATTTCTTCCTCCAACAGGAGGTCTTACCTGATCTCTGCTAGGCCCCATGATTGTTAGTATTACTTCTCTTATATTAACTTTGTATTTACTTTGTGTGTTTGTAAGTTCAGATAGTTACAGTGGCAAAACAGCTAAGACCCAGGTTCACAACACAGATATTTATATACCAACTGTACTTCAGTAAATCTCAAGTTTCAGAAGACCTGCTAACATATTTTGACAGACAGACATCCACATTAGTAGTTCCCTGAACTCAGGAACCACAGGTCCGTACAAAAAAAAGGGTGGGCAGGGAAGTATCTCCCTGCTCCCAATAAAATGGATGCTCCTTGAGGACAGATTTTTTTTAAAAAATTAGCTTTTTATCTATAGTACTTAGTGTAACAGTAAATTTAATAAATCTTTTTTAATTGAATTTAATTATTAAATGTTAGCCTAAGACATTTCCTTTGATACTGTAATTTTAAAGAAATACCTTGAAATATTTCAGCAATCCTAAATCATGTATTTTTACAATTAGCCACTGTGTTCTTAGAGACTGAAAATAACTGTCCTAAGAATAATGTGTGAAAGAAATCATGTAAAAAGTGTTTTTTTCTAAAGGATTTTATTTTCATAAAATAATGAGGAAAATAGAACTAAACTTCCATTTTATCAGGGGAAAATACCCTGTGAAAAAATGTTTCTCTTTTTATGAAGTGGTCCCAAGAGACAGCTGGCATATTCAAGTTGTAACAACCATCGTAGAGTGCAATGAATACAAACATATACAACAAAATCTGTCAGTCAATGACTAATATTCATGAACTATCAACATAAAAACCAAGTTCACAAATGCAAGCTGAAAACCTAATTCCTCAATTTGTTTCTGATAAAACGCAGCCTATAAACAAATGAAGGAATGTCTAATTGCAACCAGCCCATGGGGAATTCTGCTGCCATCCACACAACTTATCAAACTATGCTGAAGGTAAGTCAAAGAATGCAATTATAAACATTAACAATAAGCTAGTGAAGCCTCTCCTTCGGAGACCAATTTGACTCTGATTTTTCTAAAAGATGACTTGCTGGCTATGAATAATGAAAACCACCAAAGACTTGAATTCTTCATGTTTCATAACTGTGACCAAAAAAAACAAAAAAAAGAAAGAAATTCCAGGCTATAACTACTATTGATTTGGACAATTAAAAAAAAAGTTCATTTCTTCCCCTATTAATTTGTGGAACTCTAATCATCCAACATCTCTACTCCCACCCATTACCTTCTTTATCCAAACCCCCTCACCGGTGTTGTTATATCATTATGATAAACCTGTAGACAGCAATGAGTACCCCACTGGGGACATGGCATTGCACCCAGTGGCAATCATTGCCACAGTCATTGCCTGAGTTAATTTCTGATGAAAAGAATTCAATAAACAGACAGGATGAACCTCATCTTCAAGGACAGTTATGATAAAGTTCACAGTGTAATGTCTTTGCCAAAGTTAAATACATATGACCCTGAAAACAATAATTGGTAAACATTAACTGATGATGGTTTTAAAGGACTCAGCTCTGATTTTATATGCTTTTCTTAATATGTTTATATGCTATTTGAAGAGATTTCCCCAATTATCCACAAGCCATTGAGTCCAAATGAGCTAATATTACTTTTCAATCCCGTGGTATATTATGCTGCCAGTCTTCCAGGTAAGTCTAAGCTAGAGACCAATTCACTCATTTATTTAATTGATATGAAACTTTCACATGAATGGATAGACATTTTACATTTTTTTTGAGTGTGGAAACTCTTACATAACACTCTGCCCATTAAAATATGCCCTTTAGTAGTACAGACTCTGACTCAAAATATAATGAGTCCCATTGGCTCTTTAGTAAAGGAAAGTTCAAGGTCACATGAGGGCAGTCTGAAAGGCCAGTATACATGCATGTCTCCATAAAAGAGAAGAGATGGAGTCCAATCCTCACCAACCTGTAGGTACAAATTCTTTTTGTTGGATTTGTATTTCCAAAAATGCCCTAGCACCGTAATGGGAGTGTTTAGGTGGACAAGGGGAAAAGGCCAGAGGTGGAGCTGAAAGGCATCCAACTGTAGCAGTTCTGGTCCTTGCTTTCCTACCTTTCCTTATCAACCTCTTCTCCACTCTCATCATAATACTTTTGAGACCTGTGCTACTATGGTAGCAGGGAAAATTCCTGGGCAGAAGAAAAGTATATGAACCATTGCAGAGACTCTAGGGAGGAGTCTCCAGACTGCCAATTCCTCTTATGGATCTACTAGCATCCTCCCAGATGCTAAGGGGAGACAGACTAGCAATCGTCTATTCATTGTTTTTGAAGCACTTCATACTACCATAAAAGTTCATTAAAAATATTGCTACTCAAAGTGTCATGAGAGCTATCGGTCTCTATCATTTTTCTTCTGTCTCTGTTGAGAGAGAGAAAGAGAGAGTGAATACAAGAAAGATGCATACATACATATAATGTATGTGTGTGCGCACACTGAAATCTTTAAATGCTTAATAAAAGACTAAATGACAGATATTAGAGGCAATACCAACATTGAAGATATCAAGACCCTTTGACTTATTGAAATGGAGAAATATGATAGCTATATATCTGATGCAACAACAAGCATTTAAGTGGCTACTATATACAAAGCATCATACTAGATTCCGGGGATACCAAGGCAAAAAAAAATCCTAACCTGAAGGATCCTAGGCACTGAGCTTAGACACACCACACTCAATATTCTGGCCACACCCCACAATTCCTTAACTTTTTCCTTCATTTATTCCCCTGCCTTGCTGTTATACTACTGCCTGGAGTTTACTAGGAATCTCTGAATATATCTCATATCTTTGTTGTTTTTCAGTTGTGACCTCATTTGAGGTTTTCTCTGCAGATACTGAAGTGGTTTACCATTTCCTTCTCCAACTCATTTTACAAAAATTGAGGCAGCTCGGTGGTGCAAGAGGATAGAGAGCCAGACCTGGCGTCAAGAAGACCTGAGTTCAAATGTGACCTCAGGTACCTGATGCTAGACAAGTCACCTAGGGCCTCAGTTTCCTCATATCCTATCTAAAACTCCACAAATGAGGGCAAAATATCTCCCACATGCCATGTAAGTATAACAGCAATGAATCAAAGAATAAAAGTCCAGAAGGTATATATAAAAGGAAGATAAACAATGGAGAGAATGAGTGAAAGAGATAATATATATTAAGTTCTTTGCAAGCATTTGAGGTGTTCTGAACAATGTGGCTTATATACAAATTTACATTTTATTTATATGTTATCTTTTTTTCTCCAGTGAAATTGTAAAATCCTTTATGATGCTGATGGTCATGATGATCTTTTGTTGTTGTTCAGTTGTGTCCGACTTTGTGACCCCATTTGAGGTTTTCTTGGCAAAGATACTAGAGTGTGTCACTGCTTCCTTCTCTAGCTCATTTTATGGATAAGGAGACCAAGGCAAACAGGGTTAAGTGACTAACCCACGGTAGCACAGCCAGTAAGTGTCTGAGGTCAGATTTGAACTCAGGAAGCAGAGTCTTCCTGACTTCAAGCCTGGTACTCTATCCATTGTGTCACTTAGCTGCCCACTGATAATGTAGCTAACACTATTCATCTTTACAATTTGCAAATTGCTTTACTAGTATCATTGTTTTTGATGCTCACAACAACGCCTCAAACTAAATGCTATTATTAACTGAGACCAAAAGAGGATATGTGACTTCCTCAACGTCATGTAGCAAGTAAATGTTTGAGGTAGGATTTGAACTCACATCTTCCTGCTTCCAAGTTCAGCTTTCTATGTACTTTTCTATATCTCCAATAGCACCTAGTTCTATGCTAAGTAAATTGAGAGGTCTAGATAAATGCTTGCTATTGATAGATGTTTCTACTTTTTAAGTAAGGAACTATTCGATGAGTTAATGGCAAAGACAAAACTAAGGCTCATTCCTTTAATGGGCTTTTTTTAATAGTCATTTACTTAAATGAGCTTATTCCTTTAATATCAGGGATATATCCCCTACACATTAATTACTTCTCTTCTATCACTTATCATCTTATTTAATAATTCAACCAATAATTCTGCAAACATTTGTCAGGTGACTATTATGTTTGCAGTTATGTACAAAGTAGTGTACACACAAGGAAAACAAACAAACAACTTTCCTTTCCTACTCTCTCTCTTCATTCTTTGTTGTTGCTGTTGCTGTTGTTTGGTTTTTAATGCCCTGGGTTTGGAATTACTTACTAATTGATAAATTGGTCATTGTTAACAAGAAACTAACAAAATGGAATCTAAGAACTAAATATTTGTCCTACATTCTACAGAGAATGAAACCATTATTATCATGGTATATGTCAGAGTCTAGCAGATCAAGGGCTATCCTTGGATTTTTTAAGGCTTAGTTCCACTGATATGATTTGGATCGAGTCATTTAACCTTTCTTTACCCAGGCAACTCTCAAAGACCATGTTAGAGAAGAATTGCTTATCTGCATTGGTGGAGGCTATTTCCACATCAGAAGTTGTGTACATGCATGGGCATGCACACACTTGAAGTCAGAGGTCTGAACCATTATTTTCCATGCTTGAATTAGGAAAATGTAACGTAATAGCAATATGTTGTAACCTACTTATTTCTATTTTGCCCTTTTCTCCAACGTCCTTTGGGTGATTCATACTTTTAATTCCATAAAGATTGCAGCATTTACAGTCTTAGAGAATTGTGGGAAGAAATTCTGTTCGTTTGGACTTCTGATTAATGCAGGAAACTCACAATAAGAAAACTCTCTCTACTAATGCAGATTGGAAACTTTTCTTCTACTTAGATTCTTAGAGTCACCAGTAAACCTGGAGATATGTCCACAGTCACACAGTCATGCAGCAGAAAAAGCACCTTGAATCCCCATCTTCTTAACTCTTACGAAGCTCTGTACCCACTGTCACTGGCCCCTTCACCAAAAGCATACTGCTATCCTTAGAAGCACTTAGGATGATCTGGTTTAATTGGGTATATTGTCAAGCATTTTGTAAACTTGTTTTCCCCTCCATTGATTGTCACTGTTTTGAAAAGATCATACTACTCATAATCTTTCTTTATGCTTCTCATTAAGATTTTAAATATATTTCTATATTTTAAACTGTTGCTGCATTTGGCTTCCACATTTCTTTGTTGGGTAAAGATATTTAGCATTTGCTAGCTATTGAAGTTTGTAGCTTCTCCTAGGGATGATTGATTTTCATTGGTTAGACTTAACAAGGAAATGGTGATAGTCTATCCTTATAATCTGTTCTTTCATCTATTTCTCATTTTTGACATCATCAAGTCTGTTTAAAGAGGTCAGTTGGTTTTGTTGTGTGCCATAACTTCTTATTTTATTCTTTATTCTGGTTTGGCATAGATTTTGACCTTTGTTTTTAACATGCTGATCAAGAAATTATACTCATATTGGAAACTGGCCATTTTCTGTCTACTATCATAAAATCACACATTTTCTGTGATGTTTTTGTGTTGCTCAATATGTCTAAGGCCTTCCAATTTTTTTCTCAAAGAAAATCTACATGGTCTGTTTATTTTTTAATCATTATTTATTTATTTAATAGTTTTAGATTTCAGCATTAATCTTCACAGGAGTTTGAATTACAAATTTTCTCCCCATTTCTACCCTCCCCCCACTCCAACATGGCATATATTCTGATTGCCCCATTCACCAGTCAGCCCTCCCTTCTGTCACCCCACTCCCCCCCATCCCATTTTCCCTTATTTTCTTGTAGGGCAAGATAGATCTTTATGCCCCATTGCCTGTATATCTTATTTCCTAGATGCATGAAAAAACCATTTTTTTGAACATTTGCTTTTAAAACTTCGATTTCCAAATTCACTCCCCTGTTCCCTCCCCACCCACCCTCCCTAAGAAGGCAAGCAATTCGACATAGGCCACATGTGTATCATTATGCAAAACCCTTCCACAATACCCATGTTGTGAAAGACTAACTATATTTTGCTCCTTCCTATCCCATCCCCCTTTATTTAATTTTCTCCCTTGACACTGTCCCTTTTCAAAAGCGTTTGCTTTTGATTACCTCCTAATCCTATCTGCCCTCCCTTCTATCCTCACCCCTTTTTATCTCCTTCCTCCTTCTTTCCTGTGGGGTAAGATACCCAATTGAGTATGTATGTTATTCCCTCCTCAGGTCAAATCCAATGAGAGCAAGATTTGCTCATTCCCCCTCACCTGCCCCCTCTTCCCTCCCAACAGAACTGATTTTTCTTGCCACTTTTATGCGAGATCATTTACCTCCTTCTATCTCTCCCTTTCTCCCTCTCTCATCCCTCAATTTGATTTTATTTTTTAGATATCATCCCTTCATATTCAACTCACTGTGTGCCCTCTGTCTATATATATGTGTGTGTGTGTGTGTGTGTGTCTGTATGTATGTATGTATGTATGTATGTATGTATTACCTTCAGCTATCCTAATACTGAGGTCTCATGAATTATACACATCATCATTCCATGTAGGAACGTAAACAAAACAGTTCAACTTTAGTAAGTCCCTTGTGATTTCTCTTTCTTGTTTACCTTTTAATGTTTCTCTTGATTCTTGTGTTTGAAAGTCAAATTTTCTATTCAGCTCTGGTCTTTTCACTGAGAAAGCTTGAAAGTCCTCTATTTTATTGAAAATACATGTTTTGCCTTGGAGCATAATACTCAGTTTTGCTGGGAAGTTGATTCTTGGTTTTGATCCTGGCTCCATAGTCCTCTGGAATATCATATTCCAAGCCCTTCGATCCCGTAATGTAGAAGTTGCTAGATGTTGTGCTATTCTGATTGTGTTTCCACAATACTCAAATTGTTTCCTTCTGACTGCTTGCAGTATTTTCTCCTTAATCTGGGAGCTCTGGAATTTGGTGACAATAGTCCTAGGAGTTTTTTGGGGGCATCTTTTTCAAGAGGCAATTGGTGGATTCTTTCAATTTGTATTTTACCCTCTGACTCTAGAATATTAGGACAATTCTCCTTGATAATTTCTTGAAAGATGATATCTAGGCTCTTTTTTTGATCATGGTTTTCAGGTAGTCCAATAATTTTTAAATTATCTCTCCTGACCTATTTTTCAGGTCAGTGATTTTTCCAATGAGATATTTCACATTGTTTTCCACTTTTTCATTCCTTTTGTTCTGTTTTACAACATCTTGATTTCTCATCAAGTCACTAGCTTCCACTTGCTCCAATCTAATTTTTAAGGTAGTATTTTCTTCAGTGGTCCATTGGACCTCCTTTTCTATTTGGCTAATTCTGCCTTTCAAGGCATTCTTCTCCTCATTGGCTTTTTGGAGCTCTTTTGCCATTTAAGTTAGTCTGTTTTTAAGGTGTTGTTTTCTTCAGTATTTTTGGGTTTCCTTTAGCAAGTCATTGACTTGTTTTTCACAGTTTTCTCACATCATTCTCATTTCTCTTCCCAATTTTTCCTCTACTTCTCTAACTTGTATTCCCAAATCCTTTTTGAGCTCTTCCATGGCCTGAGACCAGTTCATGTTTTTCTTGGAGGCTTTCAATGTTGACTTCTTCTGTCTGTATGTTTTGGTCTTCTTTGTCACCAAATAAAGATTCCAAAGTTTGAGTCTGAGTCCGTTTTTGCTGCCTGGCCATGTTCCCAGCCAACTACTTGACCCTTGAGTTTTTCAGTGGGGTGTGACTGCTTGTAGAGTAGAGAGTACTTTGTTCCAAGTTTGAGGGAATGTGCTGTTTTCAGAGCTATTTTTATACAGCAAGCTCTGCCACACCAGCACTCCTCCTCCCCCAAGAACCACCAACCCAGACCAGACTCAAACCTTAAGCAGGCTCTACACTCCTACTCTGATCTGCCACTTAATTCCTCCCACCGGGTGGGCCTAGGACTGGAAGCAACTGTAGCTGTAGTTCTGTAGCTGTACCACCCCTGCTGCCCCCGGGGCAGTGGCTGAACCAGGAACTCCCTTCACTCTCTGCCCTGCAGCTTTTCCCACTAACCTTCTCTGTTGTCTTTGGTGTCTGTGGGTTGAGAATTCTGGTAACTGCCACAGCTCACTGATTCAGGGCGCTAGGGCCTGTTCCACCTGGCTCCCGGTCTGGTTGGTCTGGGTGCAATCCACGCTGGGCTCTGCTCCACTCTGCTCCCAGCTCCATGCACGATAGACCTTACCCAGTGACCATCCAGGCTGTCCTGGGCTGGACCCCTGCTTCCCTCTGCTATTTTGTGTTTTCTGCAGTTCTAGAATTTGTTCAGAGCATTTTTTATAGGTGTTTGGTGAGTCCTGGGGGAGAGCCCTAGGCAAGTCCCTGCTTTCCAGCTGCCATTTTGGCTCCACCCCCCATGGTGTGTTTAACTGTGATAGTTCTATATATTGTACAAGATTTGCCCTTCTTTTTTCTTACTCTTTAATTATGTTTTCCAGTACATAACTTGTCATTTTCTCTTATTTTCAACTTTGCATTGAAACTTCTGAGTACAAAATTATGTTGATGTAATTATAGTCTTATTAAGTCCTTGATGAGAATGTCCCTATCCCCAAGCCACATCCCATACAACAGTTGTTGGCAAGCAAGTAAAAATTATTAGTATGATTATCTTTTTGCAAATATTTATTTTGAGCTCTAGTATGAGATGATGAAGTGTTTCAGTCATGTCTGATTCTTCATGAGCAAATTTGGAGTTTTCTTAGCAAAGAAGCTGGAGTCGTTTGCCATTTCCTTCTCCAGCTCATGGTATAGATGAAGAACTGAGTAAAACAGAGTTAAGTGACTTGCCCAGGGTCACACAGATAGTTAAGTGTATGAAACCAGATTTGAACCCAGGAAGATGACTCTTCCTGATTACGGGCCCAGCACTCTATCTACTGCACCACCACCTATCTAACTGCCCCTAGTAGGATGAGCTAAAGAAACATTTAAAATGCTCACAAGACAGCCAATTAAAACAAAATGACACCGTAATAGACTGTTTTGAAACATGATGGCTGAAAAGGAAACTTGATTTATAGCATTCAAGACTGGTTAGCTCTTTCTGAATAAAGTCTTCAGGCAACAATCTAGGTCATTGACCTCATTCTTATCGAACATATACACACCTCATATGCACACACATACACACACACACTCTCATTTTTGGCTGAAGGTCTTAAACTATGAAAATATTAAATGCAGGTGAACCAAAGTAATTGATAATACATCACAAACTCTACCATGATTAAAAGAAATTTTAGTCGACAGCATGACTGTTAGGTACTTTTTTGAGTATAACTAATACAGGGTAAATAATTCAAGCTTGAACATTTTTTAAAGCATAAAAAATGCCATCAATCTGAAACAAATACACACACATATCCACACATAAGTATAGCATGTCAAATGATGTGAGAAAATAAAATGAAGTATTTCCTCACCAAAGTGCTAAGCTTTATAAGTGTTCATTAGATAAAATCAGGTACTGACAATGTTATCTCTATGAATGTAAATTTTTCTAAGGAAGATCAGCTAAAGTTTCTGGGAAAATAGTGAAAACAATGAATTATAACACTATGAAATTGTCTCCCATATCGTTTTAGAAGGACAGATATACTCAACAACAGTATTTAAGTGTTGCTTTAATTACCTATCAGAAAATAACAGACATTGACTCTTTTTTAGTCCAGTCAAAACTGTTCAGTCAAGGACAACTTCAAGAAATTGAACAGAATTTTGATGATTGGATAAAGTTAATTTGCCTGCTCATAGCACTTTGTACATGTCCCAAATTATTCTGTTTTTAGTTTGAAAGTTTGCAAAGGGTGAGGAGAGAATCACAGAAGCCACAAAATAACAGAGACCAAAGGCCCCTCAAAGGCCTGCTAGATCCATCTGTATCTGGCCAAGAATTCTCACAAGCGCTCACTTTGGATTTGCTTCGATTGCCCCAAGGACAAATACGGTCTCTTTTCATCACAAGTAGCTAGCAGTCTCATTCTGCCCTGGTGTGGCTCTAAAGGGGCTCCAGTTTGTTTTCAGTGAAGAAAGATTTCAATCTTATCCAGTCTCTTTTCAGAGAAGTAGGCTAATCTGACTTCCCTATTAGTAATAAGAAAGGTAGAGTCATTGTAAGAGAAAATGGCTTTTTCAGAGCCAAATTTGTATTTATTCAGAACACTGCTTGCTATCTCCTTCCTATATCCACCTTAAAGGAGATATTCTTTTACAGAAATACCAAGATCACATTATTCCACATTTTTGCTGGTGCAATGAATCTGAATTTCTTCCCTTTCCAAATGTTGAAGATGCAGACCTAAATATTTGACTCCTTTCTCTTTGTCATCTTCTTAATGGACAGAAATGTGTCTTTTCTCATATCCACAGACTACGGTAGTGATTTCCAAACTGCTTTGATCAAAGAACACTTTAGAGCTCAAAATAGCCTTACAGAACAAGTATATATTCATGTATGTATATGTATGTATATATATATATTAGCATATATGTATATGTATGCAAATATGTGTTTATGTAAATATGTATTTTATATATGTGTATATATATGTGTGTGTGTGTATATATATATATACTATATATATACTATATATGTATAAAATTTGAGAATTTAGAATACTTCTCAGACAAAGTTGGTAGCAGGAAATTTGGGGGCAATTTGGGGAGAAAAATGACAAGATTATTTTCACATAAAATTACCAAATGCATTGAGTATTTTCAAATATATATAATTTCTTATTTAATTTTTAGATGACAAAATATCACAAGCAAAATTTTTGCTCACAACATCCTCATTCAAATTATGCAAAAAACAACAATTCAGTGGGCAAGTCTGGAAAGGTTAGTCTGTTTTGTCCTTCCTTAGAGCTGTACAAGGATTTAATTATTGAGATCTAATAGAATTCAAGTCAAATAGTATTTATCAAGCACCTACTTAGTGCTAAATGCTGGGAATACAAAGAAAAAGGGGAAAAATAGTTCCTACTGTCAAAAAAGCTCACAGTCTAATGACACTAGTTTTGAAAACAAAGGATTTGAGTTCTAATCCTAGCCCTGACATTTATAAGCTGTAAAACCTCCCTGGGCTTCAGTCTCCTTATGTATGAAATGAAGAGGTTGGAATAAAGGTGTTCTTTAGGTTTTCTTCAAGCACTAAATCCACTGATTTTATAAAAGCTAACATGACCTTAGCCTTCATGAAAAGAGACATAGCATCCAAATATAAGAAGATAACATTTTTCATCTTAAGTCCTTCAGAGTTGCCTTGGATCATTGTGTGGCTGAGAACAACTAAGTCATCCACAGATGATCATCTTTACAATTGCTCTTACTTTGTAAAGAGTACATTTCTCTTTGCATCAGCCCATTCAAATCTTTCCAGGCTTTGGTGAGAGCATCCTGCTCGTCATTTATTATAGTACAATTGTACTTCATCATAATCACGTACTACAATTTGTTCAGTCATTCCCCAATTGATAAGTATCCACTCACTTTTTAATTCTTTGGCACCAGAAAAGAGCTGCTATAAATATTTTTGTTTCTGATTTTTTTTCTCTTTTTTAGATACAGACCTAGTAGTGGTATTGCTAGGTCAGAGGGTTTGTATGGTTTTGTCGCCCTTTGGGCATAGTTCCAAATTGCTCTACAGAATGATTGAATTAGTTCACAGCTGTACCAACAGTGCATTAATGTTTCCTTTTCCCCACATCCCATCCAATATTTGTCATTTACCTTTTCTGTCCTATTAGATAATCTAAAAAGCATGAGATAGTACCTCAAAATTGTTTTAATTTATATTTTCCACTCAACAGTGTGTTAGAGTATTTTTTCATATAGCTCTAAATAGCTTTGATTACTTCATCTGAAAACCTGACTGTATCTTTTAATCATTTATCAATTGGAGAATGGCTCTTATTTTTATAAATTTGACTCCATTCTCTATATATTTGAGAAATGTGGCCTTTATCAGAGAAACCTGCTTCAATTTTTTTTCCACTGTTACTATTGTTAACTTTATTTCATGCCATCCTATTCCCCTCCCCCATCCCATTTATTCTCCTTTCACCCTGTCCTTCCTCAAAAGTGTTTTGCTTCTGATTACTCCCTCCCCTAATCTGCCCTCCCTTCTATCATCACCCCTTTTCTTATCCTCTTCCCCTCCACATTGCTGTAAGAGTAAGATAGATTTTTATACCCAATTTAATGTGCATTTTATTCCCTCTTTGACCCAATTCTGATGAGAATAACGTTCATTCACTCCCCTTCACTTCTGCCCTCTTCCTTCCACTGTAAAAACTTTTTCTTGCCTCTTTTATGTGAGATAAATTACTCCATTCTGCCTCTACCTTTCCCTTTCTCCCAATACATTCCTCTCTCACCCCTTAATTTTATTTTTAGATATAATCCCTTCAGATTCAACTTCCACCTGTGCTCTAGTTCCATATACATATATATGTATATATATATACATATATATGTATATATATATACATATATATGTATATATATATATACATATATATGTGTATACACACACACACACACACACACACACACACACACTACTTCTAACTACCTAACAAGGATAAAGCTCTTATGAGTTACAAATATCAAATATCATCTTCCCAGGTAGGAATGTAAACAGCTTAATCTTATTAAGTCCTTTATGATTTCTCTTTCCTATTTAACTTGAGTCTTGAGTCTTGTATTTACACATCAAATTTTCTCTTCAGCTCTGGTCTTTTCATCAATAATGCTTAAAAGTTCTCTATCTCATTAAATATCCATTTTTTCTCCCGAAGGATTTTACTCAGCTTTCCTGGGCAGGTGATTCTTGGTTGTAAAACCAGCTTCTTTGCCTTCTGGAATATCATATTCCAATCCCTCTGATCCTTTATTGTAGAAGCTGCTAAATCTTGTGTTATCCTGGTTGTGGCCCCATGATACTATACTTGTATTGTTTCTTTCTGGCTGCCTACAGTATTTTCTCCTTGACCTGGGAGCTATGGAATTTGAATATAATATTCCTTGTAGTTTTCATTTTGAAGTCTCTTTCAGGAGACGATTGGTGGATTCTTTTGATTTCTATGTTACCTTCTGGTTCTAGGATATCAGAACAGTTTTCCTTGGTAATTTCTCGAAAGATGATGTCTAGACACATTTTCTTATCATGACTTTCAGGTAATCCAATAATTTTAAATTATCTCTGAAGGATCTATTTTCTAGTTCAGCTGTTTTTCCAATGGGATATTTTACGCTGTCTTCTATTTTTCATTCTTTTGGTTTTGTTTTATTGTTTCTCGATTTCTCATAAAATCATTAGTTTCCATTTGCTCCATTCTATTTTTTAAGAAATTGTTTTCTTCAGTGAGTTTTGGGACCTCCTTTCCATTTTGTCAATTCTGCTTTTTAAGGAATTCTTCTGTTCACTGGGTTTTTGGACCTCTTTTACCATTTGGCCTAGTCTGTTTTATAAGGTGCTATTTTCTTCAGCATTTTTTGTGCTTCTTTTATAAATTGTTGACCCATTCTCGATGATTTTCTTGGGTTTCTCACATTTCTCTTCCCAGTTTTCCTCTACCTCTTTTACTTGATTCTCAAAGTCTTTTTTGAGATCTTCCATGGCCGGGGACCAATTCATACATTTTTCTTGAAGGCTTTGCACATAGGATCTTTGACTTTATCCTCTTTCTGTTGGTTTTGATCTTCCTTGTCACCACAGTAACTTTCTGTACTAAGAGGTTTTGTTTTTTTTCCTCATTCTTTGATCATTTTCCCAGTCTATTACTTGGCTTTTAAGTCTTTGTTGAAGTAGGGCTCTTTTGCCAGGATGGAGGGTGCACTGCCCCAAGTTTCAGGGGGTTTATGCAGCTGTTTCAGAGATATATCTAGAGACCTGTAAGTTTTCAATTCTTCCAAAGTGGTATGATGTAAGAAGAGGTGTTTACCACTCTCCTGGCCTGTGCTCTGCTCTGTGAGCAACCAAAAGCACTCTTTTCTGCTGTGGAACTGTGAGGAGGATCACTCATTTACTGTGGTGGCAAGTTCTGCTATGCTAGTGCTTCTGCTCACTCTGGGACTGCCACCCAGGACTGTAACCCGGATCCAAGTATGTGCAAATCAACAGAGTCCTCTGTCAGTGCTAGCAAAAAGAACCCTGTAATTTCCTTCTGACCAGTTGTTTAACCCCTTTACTGTTTGTGGGCTGAGAGTTCCAGAAGCAGCTGCTACTGGTGATACAGTGACTCCCAAAATCTACTCCTGTTGCTGGGGCTGGCACAGCCTGTACTGCACTGCATTCCATGCTCATCCTGGTGCGACAGGCCTTTCCTGCCAACCTTCCAAGTTGTCTTGGGCTGGAAATTTGTTTCATTCTGTCTTTTGTGGGTTCTGCTGCTCTAAAATTTGTTTAGAGTCATTTTAAAGGTATTTGGAGGAGAGCTCAGGGGAGTCCCTGCCCCTATTATGCTGTCTTGGCTCCTACACAGACACACAGACACACACACCCTCACACCCTCCCACCTTCTGCCCCCTGTCATTATGATTTTAAAGGGCTCTAGTTCATGCCATACCATGAGGCTTTGTTGAAGGAACTAGGGATGTTTAAGCCTGAAGAAGACAAGCCTGGGGTAGGATATGGGGAGAGGAGGATATGACAATTGTTTTCAAGGACTTGGAGGGCTGTCACATAAAAGAAGCATTAACTAGTTTGCTCAGTCCCAGTGGCAGAAAATAAGAACAAGGGTTAGAAGCTGCAAAGGGAAAAAAAGTTAGGCCTCATATAAGGAAACTTACCATCCCTAAGTGGTTTTTGATGCTTCTGGAGATAATAAGTTCCATTCATTTAAGTAGAAATCAGATGCCCATTCAATGAGTATATTTTAAAGAAGACGGGTTTTCTTGAATGAGCCATACTACATAGCCACTGATGACCCTTCCAAATTTCAAATTCTATAATCCTATGATTCAGTAAATTCTTAGAGGAGGGAAGATCAAACAGATAGTGTTGACTTGAAGGGAGAAGGGGAGCAAGCACACCGGGTATTTCCTTGTTTTCTTTCTCTGTTGCCTTTTCAAAGGTGTCCATTTTCTTTCATTCCATTTGCATCATCTGTGGTATCAATTGCTTGAAAAACCTTTTTTTTTTTTTCTGGGAGGGGGGAGGGATAAGGGAAGGGTGAGTTTTTATTAACAATGAAGCCTATATACCTTTTCTGTCACATAAGACAGAAAGATTAATTTCAAATGGAGCAAAACAAATGCCCTGAGGAGTGCTTATCACCCGCCTTCAGGGGAGGAAATGGTCATTTTTTTGTTGTTGCAAAATAAACAAACATAGCTTGTTTCCCTAGCCCTGACCTAAGATCTCTCCCACTGTATCTCACTGTGTTTTTAATCCTCCTTACTAGGCCCAGTAGCAGGTGTGAGGTAATTGAAAACAATGTTTTAACTGAATAGTCCCTTTCACATTTATGGGCTCTGTGACCATTTGCATTCTTGGAAAGGCATTAGCTGAGGTCAACAGCATCATTATATTAAGGGGCTGCCTGCCAACTGGCAAACTTTTCCCAAGGTCATGCAGAGTCTACCATAATGAGCAGTGTTTTTAGCTTTTTATTTTGAAGATTAAAACTTTGCATCAGCTTACTGCTGTATGATTCCATCAAAAGAAGTGTGTCCAATTTGGATGCAAGGAAGTGAAAGGAATAAGGGCAGAAATGCTCAGCGTAACCTCAAAACTTTAGTGCCTAGAGCAAACAGGTTGCATCAGATATCCAGAGGTATTGGCTCCATACTATTCAAGAACATTTGATGTTAGGAGGGATTTTGCAATTAATAACCTGCCCCTTTTTCAAAAGGCTAGGGTGTGTTTGAAACAAAAACTTCTTTGTGTTTAAAAGCCCATTGCCAGCATTTGGTACCCCATCATTGGCAGTAAGTTGAGCTACTAGCTAAGTTTATTATAGATTCTGTGACTCAGTTGTAAACTGTGCCTAGAGGTATGTAATTAGGGATATCCAATGGCTCAATAAATGCTTTGCCAGTTACTTCATCTTCATGACACTCTGGGCTAGTTTATGAGTCAGTTCATCATTGTGCCTTAAGATAATTGAATCAGTATGAATCCCAGTGCAAACCTGTAGGTGAAATGTTTCCATTTGTAGGTAGGACAGTGGGGAGTACAGGAGGAAGAGAGACCTTTTAATATAAATAAATAAATAATAAAGAAAAGACACTTCTCAAGTGATGACTTTTGAAGGGAGAACCAGAACTCATCCATGATCTCTTGGGATGGGGTTTCTCTAGTTTGTCCAAAGAGGGAATATGTGTCATGTGAAAATCCATTAAAGGACCAAGGGGTGATAGGTTAATAATCTGAAAGCTCCTTTGAGGTCATTTAGCCCAAACCCTTCATTTTATAGTGAAAGAAGCTGAGATACAGTGAGTTAAGTAAATTGACAATGATCAACAGATAGTAAGTGGAAAACCTTGGATGTGAACTATGGTCATGTGACTTCTAATCCAACACTTTCCTCACTGTACCACACCAGCTCCCATATTTAGTCTTCAAGAGAAAAGATACAGGGATGTAGGACCTAATAACTGTCTTCAAATATTAGAAGACCAATCATGTAGAAGATGTATTAGATCATTTTCTAGAACCAAACCAAAACCAAGATTTTTCTCTTCAGGCTTGAGGGAAGTAAACACTTTTTAACAGTTAAAGCTGACCTAGAGTAGATAGTAAGGCCTTGGGAGTTGGCAGATTCCCCTTCATTCAATGGTGGTGTATGGTACGGAAGGGATCCTTCTTCATGTACAATTGGAATACATGATTACTTCCAACTAAAGTTCAGTGAAGTTATTGACATACTGTCATTTTCAATGGACATTTTCTTTTCATTGATATAGTGCATAGGTGGGTTAAGGGCATGAAAATCATTTGCTTGCTTTCCAAAGCACTCCTTTCTGCCTGGGATATATATATATATGTGTGTGTGTGTGTGTGTGTGTGTGTGTGCATGTGTGTGTGTGCGTTTGTATGTGTATGTGCATACACACACACAAAGTACATATGTATATACCCATTTTCTCGGGGATATTGGTATTATTTTGCTAATAGGTGCTTTTCCCATGCCAAGCCTTCAGTGTGCAGATGTGGATTTATTTTCTGAAGTATTGTGACTTCCATCTTGAAGACCTGCAAGAAATTTCTTCAGAATATGTTAACTGAAAAGAATAAAGAAGTGACAGGTCAATGGAGGTCATGAATCTGGTGGAAAACTCAGTCCATATTAGCTAAATTACACTATTTATAACTAATTATTATAACTATTAGTCATTATCAGGAGCTATTAGCTTGATAATACATTTTACATGAAACCCTCTTTCAAACCTTGCATTCAGATTTCTTCAGTGATGCCATCATATTCTTAATAGCAATATTAATAATACCTAACAGTTATACATTATTATGTGCTCGACACTGTGCTAAGCACTTTACAATTACTTCATTTCATCCTCACAACAACCCTAGGATGTAGGTGTTATTATCATCCCCATTTTATAGATAAGGAAACTGAGGCAAACAGAGTTTAAATCACTTGCACAGGGTCATATAGATGGTAAGCACCTGAGACCAGATTTGAATTCAGGTATTCACATTCATAATAATTTTTTGTTTGTTGCTGAAAGAAGCAGACAGTCAACTAGCCTTTATTAAGCACTTACTATGTACCAGGAACTTTTGCTAAGCTTCTAGGGCTACAAATACAAGCAAAAAAGATAGTCCTTTCCGCCTCAAGGAGCTTATATTCAAATAAGAAAAAACACATTAAAGGAAGCTAAAGGTCAGAAGAGGGTGAACCTGACATGTAGAAATGATGGAGAAGGCTGGAAGAGTGCAGCCTGGTGAGAAATGATGAAATGTTTAGTGTGGATCCCTTCCTTAAATGAAGGCTGTGGGAGGAACCATATAATCAGAGGAAGGGGATACAAGGGCTATGGGTACTTCCAAGATGTGAATTCCAGTGTTGAAGTGCTCTTCCAGAATGCAAAGTTACTGGGACAGGGTGGAGGATCCAAAGGAGTGCAGCCTGGTGAGAAATAAAGAGATGGTTGGCCTAGGCATCTAGATCTAGAATTGAAAGACTAGGAATCTAGATCTAGAATTGAGAGACTTTGATGTAAATCTGAGCTATAGTACTTGTATAATGAAAGACCTGAGCCCAAGATTTCTTATCCATGAATCAGAATTAAAATTATTTCCCATTTTGCAGAATGATTATAAGGAAAGTGCTTTGAAAGCCATAAAAAAATGCTACAGGCATGAAGTTCATTATATTTGTTGTTGTTGCCATTTAAAAAAAAGTTTTAAGGTCACTTCAGAAGGGGGTTATTTAGGCATCTTGCAAATGCTGGATTATTGGCATAGAAAAGCATGTCAGCAAGGGTGTGTAAGGTACAGAACAGATGTTTGGTGACCTCATGGACAAAGATATCAGGATGCTGCTACAGTTATTTAACCCATGCTGAAGAAAAACAACAGAGCACAAAGAAAGATTTAGATTGCCCTACTAAAAGTGCTCATTTCCCAAACCAAAACATATTTTCTGGTTGTTGCTTTTTATTATTATTTTCAGTCATTCTTTTATGTAATATTGTCAATCACCACAATGACACTGAACCCACCAGCAAAGGACTCTAAAAACTGTGCTTTGTAATTTTGGTTTCTCCCAGATTGTGACTTTTAATAAGTGATTCTATAGAAGATAGTTTTAATAGCAGCTATTTCTGAGAGAGTGTTTGGAATATATTAAGTAGTTCATACTGTGGGCTGCTTAATAAAGAACCTATTAAACAATGGGTGGATGTATATGTATGTGTATATATGAATGTGTATGCTAAAGAGGAATAGCTGACGGTGATAAAGTAATGTGTTGTTCATAATCAAATCAAGGTATTGCCCAATCAATCAATAAGCATTTATTAAGTGCCTACTGGGTGATACACACTGCACTAGAAAATACTAATATAAAAGCAAAAGTGAAGCAGTTTCTATACTCAAGGAGTTTATATTCTTTTGCGGCTAGGGGGAGAGACAACCCATACACAATATTTGTTCCCAGCACATATAGGACAGTTTATATTGGGAATAAATTTTATATTCTTTCCCTTTTGGGACAGTGGGTGAAACTGACCAAATCTCTCTCTACCCACAGAACTATGACCTTCTCTTCATAGAGATGAACAAAATCTTAGAAGTCCCTAGTTCAATGTGACATCTACAGGGAGATGATGAGATTAGTTTCTAACATAGAGCAAAGGTCTCAGTTCCACTTGGCTTCCTTTTTCCCTAAGGCTAAGCTACTGAAAAATGCAGACTGTAAATAAAATTTATAAAATGACACAAACCTCTAAGCGATGTGTTAATTGCGAAACTGGGAGAGTGGCCCCTCAGAAATTTGGACCACCATAAAACACTCTATAGCAAAAGCATCAATTCAGGATGCAACTAAAATTGTCTTATCTTTATCTAGTACACTATTGTTTAAGAAATGCAAATAACCAGTAAACAGCATTTGACATGGCAGAGAAAAACTTAATAATGAACCATGCTGCCAGCTTCATTAAACAATAAAATTAAAGGGAGAAACAACAAGTAGAGTAAATTCACCCCTGTTCAGTTTCTATAAGGAGCTATAATTTCTGCTAGACTCTCTTAATAAACCATACTGAGAGTTAGTGAAAGGAAGACTCCAGAGCCAGTCTCCTGAAAAACATCCTATATCTCCTGTTTCTCTTGCCGTTGCTATGTCTCAGCATTCTCTCCCCCCACCTTTGTCTCTCCCTTTCTCTCTCTCTCTCTCTCTCTCTCTCTCTCTCTCTCTCTCTCTCTCTCTCTCTCTCTCTCTCTCCCTCCCTCTCCCTCTCTCCTTCTGTCCCTCTCTCCCCCCTCCCTCTCTCTCTCTCCCTCTCTCTCTCTCTCTCACTCACTCTCTCTCTCTCTCTACCTCCCTGCCTCCCTACTTCCCTCTTGGAAGAGATTTAAAAAGTACTACTGCGGGGGAAAATTCCATCCTCTAATATTCATCCTATAAAAGCTCCTTTTCTTATCCACTCTCAAGAGCTCATAGCAATTTAGATTCCCTTGCAAGGCAGCCAGACCAAGCCTTGCCAGAATTACTGTCAAGAAGTATATATAGAAGAAAATTTTAAATCCAAATACAATGTAATTTAATAAATGAGTTCTCTAACAACTAAGGGATCAGAAAAGGCTTCATCTAGAAGGCAGTGCTTGAGGAAACAAAGGAAGTCTACAGAATATAAATAAGGAGGAAATGCATTCTAGGAATGAAGGAAAGCCAATGCAGATGCATGGGAATGGGAGATGGATTTCAAAGTGCACCTTGTTTCTCATAGGGATTTTAGCTCCTCCTAAAAGCTTGCAGGTACTAATAAAAATGATTACAGAGGTAGGGGACAGCATATTGAAGCTAGAGTTTGGATTGAGAGAGGATAACATCCTAAAGGTGCATGAAGTTAAGGGCACCAAAAAATGAACAAGCAGATTTTTTTTTGTTTTTTAGAAAGGTTTATCTCCTTTATGCTCCACTTATCTATTAAGGTCACCAACTTTGTACTTCTGCATGCCCTCATGTTCTCTAAATTCAGTCTCCACCCCACCCTTCACCTCCACTCATTTCTCTATGCCACTGAACTTGAAATAGTTACAAGATGGCATCCTCAGTGTGGAAGATAGTCTTTACCAGGGAACTTTCTCATTAATACTTAGAAGCTGGTGGGAGGGCTTCTACAAGGAAGAAAATGTCCATATTTTCTAAAAGAAAAAGAGAAAATTTTTCAGTAGCATACATATTTATGGATTTCTAATTTGTATTAAAATTCACATTTGTGGAGGTGGTGAAGCCAAGATGTTGGAGAAAAGACAGTGGCTCCCCTGACCTCTCCCTCTAATCCCTCTGAACACCTTTAAATAATGGCATAAAACAATTCCTAAAGAAGTAATACTCAGAGAAGGACAGGGTGAAATAATTTTCCAGACAAAGACAACTTAGAAGATCTGCAACAAAGGTCTACCACACCTGGTTGAGAGTGGAGCACAGTCCAGCACAGTTTGTGCCAGCACAGACCCAGCCCTTGTAAATCAGGAGCAGGCTTTGGGAGCCACTGAATCAGCAGCATCAGCAGCTGCTTCTGGAGCTCTCAGCCCAAAGACAGTAAAGGGATTGAACAACTGGTCAGAAGGAGATTACAGGTATTTTGCTAGCACTGAGGCAGGAATCTGTAGCTCTGCCCATACTTGGATCTGGGTCACAGTCCTGGGTGGCAGTCCCAGGGTGAGGAGAAGCACTATCAAATCAGAGCTGGTGGCCACAGTGGAGTGGGGACCCTCCTCACAGATCCAGGGCAAAAAAGAATGCTTGTGGTCACTCGCAGACCAGAGTACAGGTTAGGAGAGTAGTAAATGTATCTTTCCTTAGATCATATCACCTTGGAAGAACTGACAGCTTACAGGTCTCTAGAACCCCTGAAGCTTGGGATACCTCTACCCTGGAAAAAGAGCTCTATTTTCACAAAGACTTAAAAGTCAAGTAATAGGCTGGGAAAATGAGCAAACAAAAGAAAAAAATTCTGACCATAGAAAGTAAGTATGATGACAAGGAAAATCTAAGGACAAGTAAAGGAGTACATTTGGCTGTTTTTTCTTTTGGAGTTCTAGTTCTCAGCACTAAGGCAATCAAGTGTCTTTGATTGAGTCTTGCCTTTGATTGAATCAAGAGTCTTTGATGATGACTTGCTTAAGTCACAAAAAAGCCTAAGTCACCTGAGTTTGAGTCACATGAGCCTGGGTCATGAGGGCTGTACTGCCCTCTGACCTTTAAGAAGTGTATATATATATATATATATATATATATATATATATATATATATATATATATATATATATATATATATACTCTGAGGTTAGTATTTTGCTTTGGGCCTCACTCATGGGAAAAGCATTCATGTGATGTAGCAAGATGAGACTCTGGGTAGCCATTAAGGACACCCCAGCCCCTGGCTTTGAAACCCAAATGTTGGTGCTTCTCTTTCTGGTAACTATGTATGGACTACCTTGGTCAGACACTTTGAATCCCTGTCTCTTTATTTGTGTTACATTTCTCTGTTGGTAATTTATTTTTGTATTTTCTCTGAAGTTCAAGGAGCTGACTTTTTCCCCTGAACTAAGGGAATGATATATGTATATTTAATTAAAGTAATATTGTTAACCCCTTAAAGTTGTGTTCCTTTAGAAAAGCATATCAGAGATCCTGTGTCAGTAGCCCTCCTGTGTGCTAGTGTTATTGGGCTTACACCTCCACAGCATCTGCAAGCAAAATTGTTGTTACAAAAGATCAAAACACACTCAGAAGAAGAAAACAAAGTCAAAGCTCCTACATCCAAAGCCCACAAGAAAAAATATAAATTTGTCTCAGGCCATGGAAGAGCTCAAAAAATGATTTGGGAAATCAAGTAAAACAGGTAGAGGAAAAATTAAGAAGAGAAATGAGAGTGATACAAGAAAATCATGAAAAACAAGTCAACAGCTTGGTAAAGAGACACAAAAATACTGAAGAAAATAACACCTTAAAAACAGACTAGACCAAATTGTAAAAAGAGGTCCAAAAAGCCAATGAAGAGAAGAATGGCTTGAAAAGTAGAATTGGCTGAAAGAAAAAAAAAGAGGCACAAAAATTCAGTGAAGAAAATAATTCCTTAAAAATTAGAATTGAACAAATAGAAGCAAATGATTTTATGAGAAATCAAGAAACAATAAAACAAAACCAAAAGAATGAAAAAAATATTAAGACAATGTGAAATATCTCATTGGAAAAACAACTGACCTGGGAAATAGATCTTGGAGAGACAATTTTAAAATTATTGGATTACCTGAAAGCCATGAACAGAAAAACAACCTTCACATCATCTTCCAAGAAATTATCAAGGAAAACTACCTGCTATTCTACAACCAGAGTATAAAACAGAAATTGAAACAATTGACTAATCACTTCCTGAAAGAGATACCAAAATGAAAACTCCAAGGAATACTATGGCCAAATTCCAGAGCACCCAGGTCAAGGAAAAAATGTTGTAAGCAGCCAGAAAGAAACAATTAAAGTATCACAGAGTCACAATCAGGATAACACAAGATTTAGCAGCTTCTATATAAAAGGATTAGAAAACTTGGAATATGATATTCTACAGGGCAAAGAAGTTACAATTATAACCAAAAATCACGTATCCAATAAAACTGAGTATAATCCTTCAGCATGGAAAATAGACATTCAAATGAAACATAGGACTTCTAAGCATTCTTGATGAAAAGACCAGAGCTGAAAAGAAAATTTGACTTTCAATTACAAGACTCAAGAGAAGTATAAAAAGGGAAGGGAAATCATAAAGGACTCAACAAGGTTAAACTTTTTACAATCGTACATGGGAAGATGATACTTGTAATTCACAAGAACTTTCTCATTGTTACGCCAATGAGGAGTACATATAGGCAGAGGGCACAGGTGTGAGTTGAATATGAAGGAAGGGATGATATCTAAAAGAATAAAATTAAGTGGTGAGAGAGGAATGTATTGGAGAAAAGGAAAGGGAGAAGTAGAATGGGATAAATTATCTCACATAAAAAAGGCAAGAAAGAGCTTTTACAGTGTAGGGAAAGGGGGGGGGGGATGAGATGAAATGAATGAACCTTACTCTCATCAGAATTGGCTTAAAGAGGGAATAACATATACACTCCATGGGGTATAAAAATCTATTTTATCTAACAGGAAGGTAGGAGGGGAAGGAGATAGCAGAAAGGGGATGATAGAAGGGAGGGCAGATTGAGGGAGGGAATAGTCCGAAGCAAAACACTTTTGAGGAGAGACAGGGTGAAAGGAGAGAGAGAATAAAATAAACTGGGTTGGGGGAAATATGATAGAGGGAAATATAGTTAACAATAGTAAGTGTGAAAAAAAGTTTTGAAGCAAGTTTCTCTGATAAAGGCCTCATTCCTCAAACATTTAGAGAACTGAGTCAAACTTGTAAAACTAAGAGCCATTCTGAAAGTGATAAATGATCAAAACATATTAACAGTTTTTAGGTGATGTTATCAAAACTATCTATTGCCATAATGGAAAAAAAATGTTCTAACACAATTAATTGGAGAAATGCAAATTAAAACAATTCTGAGGTACTACCTATTAAATTGGCTAATAGGACCAAAAATAAAAATGACAAATGGTGGAAGAGATGTGGGAAAAATTAGACATTAATGCACTGTTGGTAGAGTTGTGAACTGATTCAACCATTCTGTAGAGCAATTTGGAGCTATGCTCAAAGGGGGCTATAAATGTATGTATGCCCTTTGATCTAGCAATACCACTACCAGGTCTGTATCCAAAAAGAGAGATTTTTTTTAAAAAAAAGGAAAAGGACATATACATATAAAAATGTTTATAGCAGCTTTTCTCTCACTGAAAAGATTGGAAATTGAGGGGATGCCTATCAATTGGGGAATGGCTGAACAAATTGAGGTATATGATTATGATGGAATACTATTGTGCTATAAAAATGTTGAGCAGGATGCTCTCAGAAAACCCTGGGAAGACTTGCATAAGCTGATGCAAAATAACATGTATTATATAAAAAGTAGCAGAAATGTTGTAAGAAGATCAGCTATGAATGGCTTAGCTATTCTCAGCAATACAATGATCCCAGACAACTCTGAAAGACTTAGGATGAAAATGTTATCCATCCCCTAGAAAGAACTGATGGTGTTTGAATACAAATTAAAGTATCCTTTTATAACTTTATTTTTCTTGAGGTATTTTGTTTTGTTTTGTTCTATGTTTCCTTTCACAACATGACTAATATGGAAATTTTTGCATCACTACACATGTATAACTACATCAAATTGCTTGCCTTATCAATGGATCTAAATTATAACTCTCTTATCTGCTGTTTTCTGAGCTTGCAGAACTTATATATTCTTTCTTGATTCATCTATAAAGTAAATAAGTTGAGTACTGAGTATATACCCCAAAGAGGTCAATACACAAAGATAATTTCCACATATTCTAAAACACTAGTAGCAGATCATGATGTGGTAACAACAATATAAAAAGAAACTGAGCACACATCAATAAGGAAATGACTAAACGCCTTATGAAATAGAATAGAATAGAATATTATTGTGCAATAAGAAATGGTGAATATGAAGTACATAAAGAAACATGGGGAGACTTGTACTGAATGATTCAGAGCAAAGAAAGCAGAATAAAGCAAGAAAAAAACATACAAAATTTTAAAATTATATAAAAAATTCTCTGGAACAGCACAGACTTTATATAAAATATAAAAGGCCTCAATGAATATAACTCAGAAGAGAGATGTAATTTTATGGTAACACTTTTCTGGAAGTCATTTTTTTGTCTTAAGTTGTGTCCAGTTTAGTAGATCTGCATCAAATTTTAAAATAGACTGATCATTTTAATAACATGATATAAACAAATAAATAAGCAAACAAGTAAATGAATAAAAAAATAGTTTGTAATTAAGTTACTATCATTATCTAAGTTTCTTTCATTTAAATAAAAAGTGTATATTAACAAGGAAAAGACTAAATTTATGGTAAAAGAGTCTAATGATACTGAATTCAAATTAATTGTTCTCAAGAAATATTTCTTAATTTCCTATTATGTACTAGGAACTTGCAATACAAATGAAAACTCCCTTAATAGTTCCATGCTCACTTAGAAGACCACCAGTATAGGACCCCAGGAATCTGTGTTTAGTCTTATACTGTTTAGTGTTTTTAATTAATTATTTGAATAAAGGAATAGATGATATTCTTATCAAATTCACAGATAGCACAAAGTTAAAAGAGAATCATAGGTTCAATTGAGAGCTGAAAGAAATCTTAGAGGTCATCTAGTATAAACTCCCCATTTTACATTTGAGGAAACTGAGACTAAGCAGACTCAACTGATTTGCCACAGATAATAAGCACCTGCAGCAGAATTCAAACCAAGGTCTTCCTTTCTCCAAATCCACTGTACCACTCGACTTCTCAATAACAAACATGATGGCAATCAAGATCTAAAAATATATGGATAGCTAAAAAAATTATTGAGACTAATAAGATGTGATTTAATTCAGATAAATGTAGAATCTTACCGTTCAATAATTATGCAAAGAAGTACAAGATGAGAGAGGCATGGATAGATCAACATGGGAACTCTGAAGAACAATGAACTCAATATGAACCAATAGAGTGATATAAAACATCATCACCATCACTACCACCACCAACACCACCACTATCAGCACCACACTAGTGTGATCTTGGGTTGTATAAATGAGATGATATTTGTAAAAAGTGTTAGCTCAACACCTGTCATATAGGAGGAGCTATATAAATGTTTATTCTCTTAAGGTATCTGTAGTTTCTCTCCACTATATCCTGATCAAATTACATATGGAATATTGTCTTCAGTTATACGCACCACTATTTAGAAAGTCCATAAATACCTGGAGAGCACCAAGGTAAAGCTACAAGACTGGTGAAAGGTCTTAAATATATATCATATAAAAATAGACTGAAGAAACTGGAGCTGTTTAGCCTGGAGAAGAGAAGGATCAAGGCACTATGATAGCTATCTTCAAGTACTTGTGAGATTTGTCAGTTAGAAAAGGGATTAGACTTATTCTCTTTGGTGCTAGAGAGAAAAACAAGAAGTTATGGGCAGATGTTACAAAGGGGTAAATCTAGATTTAATATCGGGGAAAACTTTAACAGTTAGAATAATCTGAAAATAAATGGTCTACTTCAAGAGGTAGTGAATTCACGCTCACTGAAGGCATTCAAACAACATTGAGATGCATTATAATGAGGATTATTTTGTGGTTGGTTGGTTGGCTTGAATTAGATGACCTTGTTGAAAGAATCTAGTAATACTGTAATTCAAGGGAAACATCTACTTCCTTCTTTTGTCTTTGTTCTCCTTAGTGAGGGGTTTTTAATCTTTTATCATATTTGGAGGTTTATTTAAATATTTTTTGTCAAATGCTCCAGTTGATATTTTGTATAATTTTTTCATGATACATTTGAAAGTCCTCTGGATTTGGAATCAGAAATTCACACAAGACACAACAATAGCAATATTAAAGAAGAGAAAATCATGGAATGTGATATTCCCCAAGTCAAGATAAAAAAAAAAAAGCATGGATAACCTATCTAGCAAAACTAAATATAGTGAAACAGAATAGGGGAGGGGGAGAGAGAAATGCACCTTTAGTGAAATAGAGAAGCTCCAGACTTTCTTGATGAAAACATCAGAACTAAGTAGATATTTTGAAATGAAAGCACCAAGAGAAAAATATAAAGGTATGAACATTTAGTTCTAAAAGGAATGTGTAGGGATAAATTATGTATGTGTTAATAAGGGAATATGAAAAAATATCTTATCATAACCCTAATACCTTGAAGGGTCGTAGACAAAATATTTGGAGGTGACTCTGTTACATTTTCCCTCTGGAAAAGAGAAGAGCAAAATCATTCCAGTCCTCAAATACCTTATCCCTAGTGGATAGTTTAAGGTGAACTCTTAGACAGTAACCCTTTCCTTCCTGCCCCTCTGCCTTATAGAGATGTAATCAGCCACATACTTCTAAATTAGCTCATTTTCAGCTTAAGGACAATAAGATGGCTCTCAGGTCCTTGTGTTCCCTTATCTCTGATATTTGTTGAGTTTATTTCAGGTGAATAGTTATGAATAAATCACAATAGCTCAAAGCCCTTAGTTTTGAAAGTCACTAATATTCAGAAAGGCATGACTTTCTGCCTTAATTTTTTTTTGTATTTTCAACTAAACCCAGGCTTCCTTTCTTCTTATTTTCTTTGAACAGACTAAGTATAAAATACATGTCATCCATAGTTAATCCATCCTGGCTTCCTTATGTGTGATGCAAAATTAGAACTTAGAAAATAGATAAAAGAAATAAAAATTCAACACAACAGTTATTTTATTAAACAGATATGGGGGTTGGGAGTAGGAGACCCTCTGGAACTTTCTTCAGTCCTTAAAGAGACTATTACCACTGGTAGCCTCAAGTTCCAGAACGTCTTCTGGGAAGCATCTTCACTTCTTTGTCCTCTATCGCAGCACAGCTATCCTTTCTTTCCCTTTATTCTTCATCATCCCATCACATTGCTTCTCTCCAGTTCAGCAAGTTAGGGCACAGAGAGACTTGAGGACACTGTCTCTGTAGTAATATTTTTGAAGACATTCAGTTCAAGAAGTCCTTGCTCCATCCTCTCTATCCATTTTCTCATTTGATGTGTGTTTTTTAAAATGCGTGGAAATGACTCAAGTCCACCCTCCAGCTTAAAGATTGCAATAGTATAAGTCTCTCTTGGGATAAGGAAGAAATTATTTTTCCACTCAACTGCAAACCTCAGAATGACAGTTCTCAAAAGCCTTACTAAATTCATCCCCCAGCATCTGAAATTATATAGTTCCTTGAAAAAACAGCATGGGATATCTGAGATTAAACTGAAATATGTCAGTACTTTATATGGTAAGGATGATTAGGCAAGTGTCCCAGGTACTTGCCTCAGAGTGCCATTCAACAACAAATATACATCAACAATATTTGCAATATATCTAGCTCCCTGTTCAGTTGTCAGAATAAAATGACATAATATTTGTAAAGTGCTTTACAAAACCTTAAAGTGATTTCCATAAATGCTAGTCCTTGTTGTTGTCTTTCTTACTGTCTTTATTGCTGCTGTTGCTATCACTTTGCAGGGTATCACTTCACAGCACGCTTCAGTGACCATGGGTTTAAATCGCGTATAGGATAACTTGCTCGTCAGATAGTACGACGGTGATTGTGGTAGATTGTCTTTGTAGAGCTCTCACCAGTTTTGGGCTATTTTGTAAACAGAAAAATTGTCCAGTCCACAGAATATTGTCCTAGTTATCTCCAAAACTAGGTGTGTAATAGTTTTCCATAAATCTGATAATGTGAGTGTCCCATAAACACAAAGACTTCTCAGCAAAATTAAGGCACCATTTCAGTAAACTTCGGTGGTTACCTATTACCTCTAGGATTTAATAGAGTCTTCTCTTAGACTTCTAAGGTCATTCATAACATGCTCCCTTCTTATCTTTCCAGTCTTCTTACATTTTACTCCCCTCCGTGGGCTCTATGATACATTGACACTGTCCTCCTTCTAGCTCTGTGAACGAAGCATTTCATCTACTGACTCTGGGCCTTTTCACTGGAGGTCCCCTTAAATATATTCCCTCCTCACTTCCACCTCCTTGTTTTCCTGTCTTTCTCCAAGTCTCAGTTCAGATCCCTCTTCAAATTTTTCAGTAAGTATCTTTTCCCAATCTTTTTCTCTAAGATCACTACTGATGGATACTGTAGACATGTGCTGTAAGTACATAGTTATTTGTGTATTGTCTTCCCCATTAGATTATGAACTCCTTGAGTGCAGGGACTGTTTTGACCTTTTTTTGTATCCCCAGTACTTAACCCTGTGCCTAGCATATAGTAACTACTTGATAATTTTGTTTGCTTCTTTTGACTCAGTAACAAACTCAATCATCCTAACATTTTTTTTGTTTCTTTAAGCATATTTCTGAGCTAAAGTTGTGTCAAGGTGGTGACCTTCCTTTATTTCTTGTCTCTACCAAGAGATGTACATTTAACTTCTGTCTGCTTCAGTTTCTTCCTTTGTAAAATGGGCTTGATAATTGCACCTACCTCCTGCGGTGGTTATGAGGATAATTATTACATGCTTAGCACAGTGCCTGGCACTTCATAAGGACGATAAAAATCTTAGTTATTATAGATGTTGTTGCTGTTGTGGTGGTGGTTATTGGCTGTATCTGACACCTCTCCATCTTCAGAGACTCTGAAACACAAGTCAATAAGTAGGTGTGACTCATGATCAGCAAATAGGGTATAAAATCAGTGGCGTTATTCCTGATGGAGTTATATGCATGGATTAGGAAAGCCACGTGTGAGCTTCACTGGGATTTTTGTTCTGATCTCAGTGTTCCTAGCATTTTTCTTGGTGTTCTTTTGAAACATTCAGGTTATAGGTCCCCTTAAGTCAGATTAGATGTTGTTCTAGACTGCTTGATGCCAGCTGAAGCTAAGATTTCCTTGAGCCATACACTTTCAATGTCTCTGCCTTAGTCTGAATTGGATCCTAACATGACGTCTCTCTTCTGAGAAATGCTTCTCCTGCAATGCTTCAATAAGTGTGGAAACTTTCTGGTTCTTGGTAAGATATTCTTGTGAATAGCTTGTAAAGTGATAATTCACCACCAATATATGGCATGTGTTGCTGTTAGCTCCTTCCAGAGACCAAAAATGAATTTTGATGAGTTCTAAAGGTTTGTTGGCAATTAAATTCTCCAAATATTAAACATGAGTTGGTAGTACTTTCCTTCGCACACCTAGAGCATAAGCATCAATTCATAATTCATCATTTCTGCAGCCAACTTGAGCCAATAAAATCTGTTTATTAAGAGCTCTGGGGTTGAGTCTTAAGACATATATTTATAACAGATTTTATATATACATATATACATATATAATGAGTATAATATAGTATTATTAATAATATAATATATTGTAACATTTTATTTCTGTATCAAATATAAATATATGATTAATCATGTAGAATATGTTTATATATATAATATACTTATATAATATTATATATTTATATACAAACAGCAATCAGGAAGAATTTTTTTGCTTACAGAATTCTGGTATCATATGTGAGATAAGTGAATGTCAAGTTCAGTTCTCCATTGAACAGCCCCAACTTCTGCCATTGTCTCAATGGGTAACTGCTTTTATGGTATAGGCACCTAAATTCTTGGCCATTTTTACCCCACTTCTATGTTTGTTTCCTGATTGGGTATGTCCTAAGAAAGACAAAAAGAATAGCAGAGTGGAAAGAGTTCAAGACACGTCAATAAGAGATCCATGTTCTGGTCCTAGATTTGCCATAATTTAACTCCTCCCTTTACCCCTGAGCTTCTTCACCTATAAAGTGAGAAAGGGGTAGCTAGATTATTCTTAGGTTCCTTACAGTTCTAAAGTATGAGCATCTAAACCAAAACATATTGTTTTTTTTTTCTTATTAGGGCTTTTTGGAAATGAACCTGAACAGCCTGTAATTATAGTGATGAACCCTGGCAAACAAAAAAATATATATCTCCTTCTTTTCTTTGTACAAATGAGAACTATGGAGATGGATCATTGCATAGACTGTCAGAGTCTGATGGGTTGGTTAGATTTGCTGATCTGCTTTGTTCTCCTCTCTTCCTCTCTTTCTTTTTTTATTCTTTATTAGAGGAAATGACTCTCTGGGTAAGAGAGAGAGGAGGGATACGTTTGTAAATGAAAGTGACATAAAATAATAGAGAGGCAACATTGAGTGATTAGGCAATTAGTCTCACAATCAGGAAGAACTAGGCTTATAGTCTTGCCTCTATCAGATACTGTGTGACTCTGGGCATGTCACTTAGCCTAGTGGTTCCTAAGCCACTCTCTAGGATTATAAATTGCAGAGAAGATGCTGACTTGCACAAGTAGAAATAATCTCCTCATCTAGTAGCTCCCTGCTCCAATTAATTTACCATTCCAGGACACATCTGTATTGAAAATATTTCAATAAAGTATTTTTAAAAAGAAACATTTATGTGTAATGCTATCATGTAGCAGTAAAGCATTCCCTAACAGATGTATTTCTCTTCTTACCTAGGTGAGCTTTGCAGAACATGAGCACAGATATCAATGACATCAATGGAGCTCTTTCTACTAAAAAGTGTCTTTCAATCTATTCTTGTGTGACTCTGCTAACCATTCTTGTGACTTTCCAAACAAAAATACCACTCCTGGATGCCATCCCCCACCCCTATTTGAATGTAAGCTCCTTGAAGGTACACACTGTCTTTAGTTTGATATTTGTGTCCCTAGCATTTGGCATATTACTTGGCATGTAGTAAGCCTTAATAAATGTATTTTCACTCATGCATAGGCATAAAATATGAAAGAAAGTAGAGCCAGTGCAAGTGGGAATAAAGAATTGAAATACCATTCCCAACAACGGGACTGTGCATTTTCATATTACTAGAGGTGATAACGGCAGTAGGAGGCCATACCTTATATTTCCTCATATCCTCCAGAATGTATTAGATTACTCTAAAAACATAGAAGGCACTCAGGAAATGCTTCTTGATCAATTGGGTGATTCATTCATTGGTGGCCCTCACATATACCACTTGGGCACTGCTAGGTGAAGGATGGAAAATGAATTGACTAAGAGGAAAATCAATTAGGACCTATCTCCATGGATGCTGTAAGAACAATAATTTATTTAAATAGAAGCATGCATTTTTTAATGTTTTCTGTCTGAGGACCAGCTTTAGCCAAATAGACAGAGGTTTCTCATAGAAAACTGGTCAGTAGGTGACAAAATTCTTCACCATGATGACAAAGAAGTAGATAAGTGAGTAATCAGAAAAAGAGAGGAGAAAAAACTCCTGCAAAAAAAACCCTTTACATTCTTCTTTATTAAATATGACTAATGCTGTCAAGGGGAACATTATTCCTCAAAAAAGATGATGAGTTCTGGGGAACTGAGAGGTAACTTGATTGACTGTTGGCTTCTAAATAAATGACTTGTTTTCACATATGCTGCTCTGGTACAGGCTGTGCATATTTTCATCAATCTCCCCTGTTTGTAAAAAATAGCCCACACATTCTGAACAGCTATACAATGATCTGAAAGAATTTGAACTGTGTTTAGTGATGTAATCACAGTCACAAGCAGCAAGAGGGCAGAGAGGTAATCGAGGTCAACTTGAAACATAATTAGCTATGACCCATATACAGCCAAAATTTTGTACCCATCCTCAAAGGTGAACATTTAATGTAAGATATCAGATGAAGAGGAAAGAAGGAAGGGCAAGCCTTCAAATATTATGTGATCAGAAAAAAATTTCATTTTGGCACCTTGAGAAAGCAGGGTTTGCCCAAGGAACTTCCTACACCTACTCAATGTGAAGGCCGCACAAAAACAATGGCCAGTCTTATAAAGATGATATTCCCGGGTGTCATTTCTATCAACCAAGGTCAAATGTAGCATTGATAAGGTGTGAAGATCACTTCTTTTGAAAAGACATTTAAATGAAGCAGTGGGGTGCAGTGGACAGAATAATAGACTTGGAGTGAGGATATAGGAGTTTAAATCTCAGTTCTGATACTTTCTAACCTAAAAATCAACTTCTCTAGGTTTGTTCCACTGAAAAATAGAAATATTTGTTCTTCCTCCATGCTTTTGTACTGACCACCTTCCCTTCCTCCCTCCCCAACTACCTATTCCCACCATACCTAGAATGAACTCCTTCTTCATCTCTTTACCTCTGTCTCATAAAATCACTCTCTTTGTTCAAGATGTAGCTTAAGTAGCTTAAATACCTTCTACATGAATCTCTTCCTAAGGCTTCCAATAAGTTGTGCCTTGTGTCTAACTACCCTGTATTTATTCTTCTTTTATTTATTCTGCATATCTCTCTAACCAAGCCTTTTCATCCCTCCTCAAACTTCCCATGGCTCCCCCTCCCTCACTCTCAGTTTAGATTCCTGCCTCATATTTTACAGGAAAAACAATAAAGCCATTTGCTGAGAGTTCCCTCTTCTCCCCTCTTTCTTATCTCCCATCCCTCAGATGCCTTCTGCTGCTCTCTCTTCCTTTACCACTATCTTATATGATGAAGTAGCCTTACTACTTACCAAGGCTAACCTCTTTACTTGTTCAAGTGATCTCATTCCATCCTGTCTGTTCCAACAGATTACCCCATCTCTATGACTTTTTTAAAAATTTCTTGCTGGTTACTGGACCATTTCCTATTGTCTACAAATATGCCCATGTCTTCCCAACAGGAAAAAAAGAAAAACCTTACATGATCCTTCTATGCCCACTAACTACAGTCCTATATCTCTTCTGCCCTTTGTAGCTAGCCTTTTCAAAAAGGCTGTTTACAATAGGTGCCTCCACTATCTTAAATCCTCAGTCCATTCTCTTAACCCCTTACAATCCAGCTTCTGATATGACTCCACCAGAACTGCTCTCCAAACTTACTAATAATGTCTTAGTTGCCAAATTCTATGACCTTTTCTCTCCTCATTCTCCTTGACCTCTCTGCACTGTTTTACATTGTTGATCATTCTCTCTGTTTTGATATTTTCTTCTCTCTTGGCTTTCAGAACACCAGGCTCTCCTTGTTTTCCTCCCACCTATCTGACCACTCCTTCTCTGTCTCCTTTGCTGGATCCTTATCTGACCATTCCCTTTAACCACAGATGTCCCCCAGGGTTCTGACCTGGGTCTTCCTCTTTTCCCTCTCTATACTACTTTAATTGGTGATCTCATCAGTTACCCCAGATTCAATTCCACCTCTATACTGATGCTGATCATATCTACTTATCCTACCTCAAATTCTCCGCTGACCCCCAGTCTTTCATCTCCAAATGCCTTTCAGACATCTCAAACTGGATATACAGTTAATATCGTAAATTCAACATGTCCAAAACAGAACTAATTATCTTTTCCCCCAACTTCTCCCCCCACTATTACCATAGACAGCAACACCATCCTCTTAGTCCCCCAGGACTGCAACCTAGGAATGATCCTGGACTCCTTAGTATCTCTCACCACCCCCATATCCAACCAGTTGCCAAGGTCTGTCAATGTCACCTCTGCAATATCTCTCATAATTGCTCCCTTCTCTCTCCCTATACTGCTATCACTCTAATGTTGGTCTTTACCACCTTATACTTCAACTACTGCAATACCCTGCTGATAAGTCTGCCTAACTCAAATGTCTCCCCACTCCAATCCATTCTCCATTCAACCACTAAAGTGATTTTCCTTAAGTACAGATCTGATTATGTTACTACCACCCTCCTACTCAATAAACTCCAATAGCTCTATATTGCCTCCAGAATAAAATACAAAATTCCACTTTGAATCCAAAGCCCTTCATATCCTAGCCCCCTCCTACCTTTCCAGTCTTCTTGCACCATACTCCCTTACACATTATCTTTGATCCAGTGAGCGGGCCTCCTGACTGTTCTAGAAATAAGACACTCCTGGGTCTGGGTATTTTCTCTGACTGTCTCCCATGCCTGGAATGCTCTCCCTTATCCACTCTGTCTACTGACCTCCCTTGTTTCCTTTAAATCACAAATAAAATCCACTCTTTTAGTAGAAGTCTTTTTCAAACTCCTTTAATTCTACTTCCTTCTCTCTATAAATTAATTCTTATTTATTCAGTACATACCTTTCTCTGTATAAATTTGTTTTCATGTTATCTCACCGGTTAGATCATAAGATCCTTGAGGGCAGGGTTATCTTTTGTCCCTTTTTTGTATCCCTACCATTAAGCACAATGCTAGCACATAGCAGGTGTTTAATAAATGTTTATTGATTGAATTATTAGCCTGTAAAAGCAGCTCACATTTCACATGTTTAATGCTTATAGGATTCTACATAAATAAACAAATATAGGTGTAGGTATAGATATTGATATTAGTATATGTCTACATATTTATTTTCTCCCCCAAAATGGAAGTACATTTCTTAAAAGGAGGGATTTTTCATTCATTCATTTTATTTGTATCTCAAGGGCCTAGCACATGGTAGGACTTTACTAAATACCTACTGATTGATTGATGCCTATCTTATAGGTTGTTGACAGGAGAATTTTTTTAATAATTCTTAAAGTTCTACAGAAATGGGTGTTATCAGAAATCAAGAACTAGATAGTTATATTGGTCAGTATGTATTAATGACTACTTTTGATTTTTGTCAATCAATATTAATTTATTAAGCTCACAATATTCTATGATCGATATTTATTTTTGTATTGGTTGTGCTCATCAGTGGTACTTCCAGCATGTAAACACCTTCTCTCTATCAATGTAGATTGACTTATCATCAACTCATAGATTTATGTAGTTGCTTGAGACACTGAGAGGGTTAAGAAACCTGTTTTGTGAATTAAGGGGTTAATAGGGATTTACAGGGTTATATAACTAGCATGTTCCCAAGGCAAGACTTGAAGCCAAGTCTTTCTGGCTCCAAGAAAGACCTTTTATACATTCTGAAGTCAATATTTCTTAAGGTCTCTACTAGTCTTTTCTAATTACAATGTATATTTTGTCCACTAACTAATTTTTGAGTCTTTTTACTGTTGATTTAAAAAGAAAAGATCGATTGCAAATCCTTCAAAGATAGGAAAGCTGTCAGTTTAACCCAAACTTCACTAATTTATACCTACAACCCTATGGAAGATGTCTTCAGAAGAGGTGGTTGCTAAGATAATGCACAAAGAGAAGAAAGTAAATAAAAAGTTAAAGAAAATATACTTGGCTAGTATTTCAACCAAGACAAAATATTCAATTTTTAAAAAAAAACAAAGAACTTCAAGGCTGACAAAAGACTTATAGTCCATTTTACTGACCCTGTCCCTGAACAAGGACTCCCTCTACAAAATAACCCAATCCAATCTTGGCTTGAAAACATCCAGTGGAAGAAAACCCACTATTTCCTGAGGCATCTCATTCCACTTCTGGAAACTCCTAATTGTTAGATAGTTTTTACTTTCCTCATTCTTTCATCTAGGAAACTAGGCTCTAGAAATGAATTTAAAAGGCATCTATTTAAAGAAATGTCAAAGAACCATTATAATTTCCTAACAGTGTTTCTTATCACTTAAATCATCTTATTATATTCATTGTTCACTTCTTCATTATGTACCATTTAATTATCAGCCTATAAAAGCAGCCCTCGCTTCATGTATTTAACTCTTATAGGGTGATGAACCATTTATTCCAGCTTCAGGCATTTCTAATCTCCAGCCCAACCAAGTCTTCAATTAGAATGCAGCTTGTTTCACTCAATAGCTGTCAGAACACAGGACTCACACTGGCCTTCATGACTTGAAAAAATTGCCAGAGCTTTTTAAAAAGGCTGACTCTTGTTTTAATCTTTTGTTTCAAAAACATTACTATAAGGACATTGCTGAAAACACTTTGCTAATACATTAATCACTTTTGCTTGAACATTTATTACCATTCCCTTCAACTTCCACACACGTATTCTGGTGACAACAGGTTTATATTTAGACCAAGTTTTACCTAATGTATGAATTTCTTTCCCTTTCTTTCCCTTTTCCTTCTCTTTGTTTCTCTTTCTTTTCTTATCTTTTTCTTCCTTCTTTTTTTCTTTCCATTCCCTTTTTCATTAAGATACAGAACTTTGAGTCAAGAAACTCCCTCTCCCCATGGACATAGGCATCTGTTCAGAAATTTAGTTTTAAAAAATTTCCTGGAGCCCTAAGAAATAAAGTTAATTGCCCAGAATCACATGGCCAACATGTATCAGAAGTAGGATTCGAACCTGAAGTCTCCTTCACTCCTCAGCCAGCTCTTTATCTAAGTTCATGGAATATCCTGTGAAAATCTAAGAATTAGATTTTAAATCCTTGAGAACAATCCTTCCATAGAACCGAGCCTATATTTAGTGAACAAATACTACCCCCAATTTGTTAGAATCATGTGAGCTTATGCCTACTGATACAAAAGTAAAGCAAAGAATTGAGGCCTTTATTTGGATCACATATTTACAACTGGAAAGAACCTCAAAGGCCATCTAATTTGCCCGCCTCATTTTACAGATGAGGAAATGAAGGCCCAAGTAGGTTAAGTTAATTTGACAAAGTCATATGGGTAGTGATTTCCAGAGATGTGATGGAAACACAGGTTCTATGATTCAAGAGTCAATAGTCATTCCTCTGTATCAAGCTGCTACTGGCAATGCAAGCCAACATAGTGGTTTTACCTAAAATAGTTAAGTGCTCAATTTTAAAAGCAATGAATACTAGTGTAAATTATATTCCTTTCCCCTTTTGGGTATCGGTTATTAGGGAAATGGTAGAAAGGCTAAAAACAGAAATAGTTTGAGTTCAATTAAGTTACAAGTAAAATTAGATAAAGAAGTTTAGAGATGTCTCCATAAAGTACATTACAGAGTGGTGCATAATTAATTGAATTTGGGGACAAGTCTAGGAAATCTTTATTTGTATTATATTCTTCAGTGAATGTCCATGTATGACAACAATAATAAAATTCAGGCCATAATCATGTGCTCCTTGTATAATTTAGATAAAGCTAATTATGTAGAGTTTATTGTACCCCCCCCATTCTTTGCATGTAACCATTATAGTTGTCCACTAAATTCACAATGAATGTGAAGTGTAAGTCCTCATTGTGAAGTAAAACATATCACCAAATATTGATTTGTATCTATTTTTGGCATTAAACACACACACACATACAACACCTCACACACACAAACACACACACACACACACACACACACAGAAAAAATGCACCAGAAACTATATGAAATTTTTCTTCCCTTTTTTTTTCTTTAAAGATTGCAAAAGAAAGAAAAGAAAAGGAGAGAAAAGAAAAAAAGAAACAATTCTCTTTATAGAGAAACCCATTTTGCACATAAATGGGCAAAAGATTAAAATGAACTCATCATCCATTTTTCATACTCCCTTTTAGACATGTTGGGTACACAACTGAACTAGTAATAAAGACCAATTTCCAAAAGATTTTGAAATGTTGGGGAAATGGAAGGAACACTGTTGGGAGCAAAATTTAATCCTTTTGCCATTACTAACTGAGGACTGAACCCTCCGATAAGCTCCATCCAAAAGTATATAGGATGCTTTAATTTTATACTTGACTAAACTGACAGGGATAAAAGTATCCGTAGAGTGCAAGGGGAAAAATTTGAATAAAATGTACACACTGAGCCAAAATGAGACATTTGGTCACAGAATAGCTCTTTGGGGTTTTGTTTTATTTTTAAATAAATATTCAGTGAAAATGTCCCTGAACTTCAAAATGATGCAAAGTTTTATTTGTGCTTTCTATCTTTGGTCTACAGACAAGTTTAAAATGTTTCCACACTGTGTCATATTTGTATGTGGACATAGCAATCTTCTTTTTGGAAAGTTATCCATTTTTAGAGAAGTTTCCAAGGTGGAGGAATTGGTTGATCAGTCAATAAACATTCATTAAGCATCTGCTATTTGCCAAGAATTAACGATCATTTGGAGCTAAGGAAAATTTTAATAATTTCCTACTAGGTAATGAGTCTTTAGGTTAAACATGTGTCTGTTACTTCTAATATTTAGATGATTAACTGGATTTTTTTATACTTTATCTAGATATTTGGTACTATATAGACTTGGCCACAGGTCACTAACATCATTGAAATTTTGGAGAAAATGTTTCCCTTTCTGCACTATTGTATCGTGCTTAAAATAAATATCATTATGACTATTGCTGTTAATATATGAAAAATCACATTTTTTATTTCAGAAAATATAAATTAATAATATGTAAAAAAAACTTGATTTTATAAAGAATTAGGACATTGGAGAGGAATAATAACTTCTGCTAGAATCAGTTATATTGCAAAGAATTGCTGATTATATCAATGAATCCGTCATTCCATAGATACATCTGATAACCTATCCATAATATCTCTCCTTTTGTATAATTCTTGTCCATGTTCTCTTGGAGATTATCCACAGAAGTTCAGTTAAATGCTTTTTCCAGCTCTTTTTTGTTTTGTTTATTTTTATGTTTTGTTATTATTGTTGTTGTTTGCTTATTTGCTTCATTTTGGGGGTGTCACTGAATAACTTGAGCTATTGTTTCTGTTATCCCTAACTCTTAATATATTATTGAGCCACCTCCTTTTTCAATCTTGTATTTCCACAGCGATATTCCTTCTCGAATAAAGTTCATCTTTGTAAACAAGCTGGAGCCTACCTACACCTGCCATACATATTTCCATTCCCCTCTGCATCATTTGCAGCTTTGATTCTCCAGAGAAAGTGGTGTTCCAAGACTCACAACCATACCTAATCTCTAAAATATCTGTGTTTAAAAGATGGGTCTCGCTACAAGAAACAGGTTGGATCCATGAAATAAAGCTTATAAGGTCCTTGAGGGCAAGGATATTTTCTATGTTTTTCTTTTGATCTGTGGACCCTTGCACATAGGATGGTTTTGGAGAAGAAGCAGGATATAACAAATACAGTATCAGATAAGGAGTCATGCAACACTTGGATTCAAATTCTGCCTCTTATCCTATGTGATAACAAAGAAGTCATGTAACCTACTTGACTCTCCATTTCCTTACCTGTAAAATTAGCATAAGTACCTACTTCACGGTCTGGCTGCTTAGTTGACTAAATGTATTAAAGTGATTTGTAAATCTTAATATTAAAACAGTTATTATTATTAAGTATTATTTAGTTGCATAATTGTCAAAATCCTATATTTTATCTCTCATACTTCAGTCCAGAATATAAAATATGATGAAGATGAGGTGGCACTTAAGACAAAATTTAGAAAAATGCCCAGACTAGATCATGGAAGAGCATATATTATCTCAAGTAAGACAGTCAATGAAAAGACTTTACTCACCTTAAAACTCTATATAAATATTTGTAGTTGTTTTGCTCCAAGGGACACAATTTTGAAGGTACTGAGGAATAATTTTACAAGCTACATCAGGCAAGGAAAGATGGAATAAAAGAATGGGGAAAAAATCCCAACCTTAATAATAAAAAAATACCAATAAAAATCCATCAGTAGCTACCAGTCCATATGTTTACTTTCTTATCTTTATAAAGTGCCTACAAGAATGATCCATCCTTCATTAAAACACCAGAAAAGAAAAAGCAGCTGCTCAGAGACAAGTCTCCTCAGCAGACCACGTTTTGCCAGTCACAAAACTGAATGAAAGATGAAGAGAATACAGCATCCTGCTGTGTTTAATGTTTGCAAATTTTAAATCTTTTGACTCATTGATAAAAATTCAAATTGGTTAAATAAACATATTAAAACATAATCTTTTCAAATCTTTCAGTCAGTAACAGCTTATTGGAAGTCAGATTTTGGTGTAATATATGATTTCTAACAACAACCAAATATTCAGCAAATTCCACTCTTCCCCATCTTCCTCTATGACTTCCCTAATTTCCACTTCTTCTACTATATAATAGCTGTAGGTCTTCTTCTTAATCTGCTTCATAACCTGTAATTTCTTTAAACTTTGTCTTTTTTCTCCAGGGTAAACATCTCCTCTTACTTAAACTTTAAGTTGGAAATAATGGGATTCTGTGATCCCACAATTTTAGCTTTGCTAGGCCCCAAAACTGGGTCTTCTAAACTTTTTATCTTCTCATATTGCTTTCCCAGGTTGCTGAGTATTTCCTGGGAAAGTTATGACTACCACATTTTTTTTACATTTGACCTCAGTTGATTCTTTATCATCCTCATTCCCCACCATAACTTTTCTAAAGCTTTTTTCCTTATACTTCCTATACATCCTATACTTTCAACACTTTTAGAATATATTCTTGCCTCCAATTTTGCTAAGTCATACAAAGTCATCTACTGTAAACATTCTCAACTTCCTTTGTCTTCCATGTCAACGCATATAAATCATTACTCCTTCCTCTGCTTCACTTAGATGGCAGAGTGGCTAGAGCTCTGGTCCTAGAGTCAGGAAGACCTGGGTTCAAAACTGACTTTAAATATTTACTAAGTGTGTGGACCTGGGCAAGCCACTTAATCTCTGTTTCTCTCAGTTTTCTCAACAGTAAAATGGGAGATAATATCAACAGCTACTTCCCAAGGTCTCTGTGTGGTCAGATAATATTTGTAAAGCTCCTTGCACATACTAGGTGCTACATAAATGTATATTCTCTCCCCATGTTTTTCTCTGTCTTTTCCATCTCAAAATGAGAGATTTTTCTCCTCCTTTACAAGATTAACCTCCATCTATAATCTTAATTCTTTTTTTTACTATTTATTCCTGTTTTTAATCAGGTACAATTATAACAAAGCTAAAGGCAAAGCCCTAATCTTTAGGTCTTTTAACTCTAATACTCTATAGAAGTATGAGATGAAAATAAATTCAGAGAATTCTTAACATGTGAAATAGTTAACCATCCATTTATATATATGTATATATATATATATATATATATACATATTTTTAATTTAGAAATGTTCATATCAAGGCAGAGAAATTGGATTTTAGAAACACAAGTATCCATTTATTATAAAACAAGAGACCTAAAAATTATTTACATGATGAAACAAAAAATTTCAGAACTTCAGTGGAATGGTCAACTTTCCCAACACCACTTCATTAGTGATTTCAGTGCACATATTTCCCCAAAATGAATAAGAAATAGTCCTTGCCTTCTAGACTACTTTGGTTCCACCATGTTCTGAAAGAACTTTATCTCCAACTTTCGCACTGTTTGAATTTCTCCACTCTTCCCTTTAGATCCTGATCCAATAGCTACTACCATTGCCTGTAATACCTGTCCTTGAGATTTTTCTGGAAGCATAGTACCTCCTTTGGTAACAGTATCAGCTGCACTCCTTTCAACCAAAACTCTGTCAAGGAGGGAAAGAAACTTTCTAAAAGCCTGCCCTGCCATGGCTCCCACAGTGCTCCACAGCTGTTGTTCTTGCTCGGTCTGTTCCCTCCGTCCCTCCTCTATAATCTTAATTCATAATCCTTTCCTTTTACTACCAAATTCATTGAAGTAGTATGTACTCAATGCATCCATTTCATTTAATACTCCTGCTTTAAATCCTTGAAATCTGACTTCAACTTCCTCTCACACCTATATCTATTGAAAGTCATAAATGGCTTAATAATGAAATTCACTAGACTTTTCTCCTTTTTAATTATCCCTGACAGTTTTTAAAACAGTTGACACAATTGTTAACCCTTTATTTCTTTAAAATGGATCCTTTAATTTCTTTAACATCTCTTCTCCATTTTCTCTGTCTTCTTTCCTCTCTCCCACTCTTCATCTCTGTCTCTGTTTCTCTGTCTCTCTAGCCCTCTCTGTCTCCATCTCCCCACCCGCCACCCCAATAAGTGCAGTGTCCATTTCTGGTATTGATTCCATTCTTGATTGGCATGGGAGCTTTGACCTATTCTTTTTTTTAATGTGCCCTTCCTTAAGTATCCTAGTGACCCCACACTCCCAGGGTCTCACCATATTGGTGTCAGACTTAGTGTGGGCACCCAATAGGTTTAGTACTATTGCAGCTCAGAACTCTCTTACTCAAGTGAACCAACAGCCTCAGTCCCACCAGTAGCAAAGATTTTAGGTGTGCACTATCACATCTGACCTCTACTTTTTCTGCCTTGGCTGTGCCATTTGCTCCCACAGATTAAATGATCTCCTCTAAATATTTGATTCTCAAGCATATTAGTTAGATTCTCTCAATGTCCCAGTTTTCCAATACTAGCTATGCATTGCTTTTCTATCTATTGAACTTACTCATTCTTCAAGATCCAGTCCATATCATTTTCCATGATGCGTAGGCCCAAAATGAATATGGAACATTTGTTTAACAGTTTCATGCAAATTTGTTTTTCAGCAGTTGCCTTTTCTTTCTTGGAGGGGACTGGGTTTGGATGAGTAAGTATAATAAACTGTTTGAGTGATTACCCGCAAGCAGAAGTGATCTTGGTTATTTCCTTTAGCACCTTAGTTGTACCATTCTCATGCCACATTGTGTGCTATTTTGTAGTTTAGTGTTGTTTTGTTTTGCTTTTCACATGGCTTGAATTGCTCTGATATACTTTTCATGTATTATTCCAAGGGTCTACAAAGGTACAAGGGCCAAACCTTTTTTATATAATCCAGATTATTTAACTTTTTTTTACATTTTTTATTTAAAAATGCAAAAACCATTCTTAGCTCAGGGGTATAAAAAATTTACTAGGATTTGGCACAATTTATAGAACCATGTATTATTCGGGGCTATAGTTATTTGTGTCTGTATTCTATTCCTCTCCTAGATTTTATGCTCCATGAGGCTTGAGAAACTATCCAAATTTTGTATCTCTCTCTCCCTTAGGGCCTAAAACAAATGTCTTGCTCACCATAAACACAATAAAAATGGAGGCCAAGAACTAGAATTTTGAGAAATTTAAAGGGTGTTGAAAGCATTTGTGCCTCTTTGCCAGGAAGAAACGACTAAGCATGACATCTAGTTAGGAATAGGATTTGATTAAAAGAAGACTACAAAATGTTCTGCTTTGTTCCTTGGCAGCCACAACCCAGGTTAAGTTCTTTCCTGCCAGGGAACCACCATACTTCCTCTCTTTTCTCCTCAAGGCTTCTTCAATATTGTCTAGTGTTGTTCCCAGTAGACCCCTTCTGTCCTAAGGCACTAGGTCTTTCCCAGGCCTATCTCTCCACCTCACTCTGAATTGCTCCTGCTAGACATACTTGGTGCTTTCTTGCCTTGGGCCACAGAATTGTTAGTCATAGCTTTTATAATGTATAAAACATATTTGTTCAAAATGAATTGAATATTTCTTTGTATTTTAGAATACAGTGCCTAGTAGAGTGATTTATTAATGGTAAGGGATAAGAACAAAAACTGAACTTATGATTTCATTAATATAGGGAGCTCCCAAAAGAGGAAACTTCCGCCAAAAAAAAAAATTATCACCTTCTCTGCAACTTTGTCTTAAGGAGCCACCTAGAACACTGAAAATTTAAGTGACTTGTCCTATCAGTATGTGTCAGAGGCAGGACCTGAACTATGGTCTTCCAGATACAAAGCCCAGCAGTCTATCCACTATATCATGTTGCTTTTGTACAGATAGTATGCAGTCAAGGAACAGTTTTTGGTTTTTTGTTTGTTTGTTTTTTAAATGAACAAAGGCATATCCAATGGCCCAAGAGACCTCAACAAGGCGGTCCAGACTCACATAGACCTAGGTTTTATCCTGTGGGTTGTGGCTCCAAAGTGAGTCAAGTTTCTGTCTCTGTCTCTGTCCCTACTTTGGAGTACCTTCAGAGAAATCTCTAAAGCAAAGTTTAGGTATGTCATCTCTAGGGTCTCCCCAAAATGAGAATAATTTGGTCCCTTTGAGAAAATATATTTAATACACAGTTTCAGTATAATGGATAAAAAAGTTTTATTTTACCCCAGAAAAATGTACAAGCTAAAATGGTACAAAAGAATACACACACACACACACACACACACACACACACACACACACACATTCAACCATAAAGCATTTAAATAGCCAATTATACTCAACCTCCTTCCATAAGGAAAAGGGAATTTATCTAGTACTTCCTGAGTCATTTGCCAATTCTATATTTCCTGGTGAACCAGGGAAGGCTCAGTGTATGTGTGTGTGTGTGTGTGTGTGTGTGTGTGTGTGTGTGTGTGTGTGTCTTTTAACTACAAGGTATAAGATGATCTTGGTAGCTATAATCTTCTCTGAGCATTGTTAAACAATCTCCTGCTAGACAACTGTTTACTCAACTCAGGATCTAAAGAATCCTCAAATTCCAAAGATCATCAACACATCCAGGCTGGAGATATCTGTTTACTAGAGTTACTGGTCATTGAACTATCCTCAGAGAATGAAACTGAAAGTCTTAAGAAGATAGTCAGGCACTCGAAGTCCAATCTTGGGCATGCTGAAGCAAGTATACATTATTATTCCTCTCTCCTTTGATGGAAATCTAAGAGAGAGAATGCTTGAATGATGAGAGGGGGTCTAAATAAAAAGGAGAGAGTTGTTTTTTCCAAATGCTTGCTTACTTCATTCCTTACTTCCTCTTTCCTTTCTCCCTTCCTTCTTTCCTTCCTTCATTGGGAACCAATCAGGTGTCCCCTACAGCATTGCCTTAAGGTGAATATTCCTCCAAAAAGAGTCAGAGAACTTGTCCAGCTCCATGGAAGTCATCAAAATCCATCAAATCAGAGATTCTCCTGATTCTTTAGTTATACATGGATTATTTTTTTCTCAATTACTAAACTCTGTAGAAGTCAGTATTCTAGGAACTATAATATGAAGAAATACTTAAATTTACTAAAATATATAAATGTCAATAGTAACTTTTTCATGGAAGGGAAACATGACATGATGAAAAGAATAGTAGCCAGAACCAGCTGCTCAAGGTTTAAGTTGTGAATTTACCACTTACTGACTCTGTGACTTTCAGCAACTCATTTCTTCTATCTGGGCCTGAGATTCCTTGTTGTAAATTAAAAGTGTTGGACTGGATTATGTTCAGTGTGGCTTCTATATCTAATGTTCCATATATGTAGGATTCTACATTTAAACCAAAGAACAGCCTCTTACTAGATTTTGGGATCATTCATTTTCCTTGGCATCTTTTGATACTGAAAGACCCTCCAGAAGCCATAGATCAGAATAAGCTAAATGATGAAAGTACTGACTCTTGTCTTTCACAAAGCACTAATTCAACGTGAGAGAGCAAGTATACACCTTCCTGTGGGAACACTAATACCAAGGAAATTTCAAGAGCAACGTCTGTCTAATGAGAACAATCCGCTTGTTATTCATTTCGGTTTGGCCACATTTAATGGAATAGGAGAAGTGATTCTACCATCAGTGATGGTGAAGAATAAAGAATGTACGGTGGGAAACCCAGATGAGGAATATTCTTCTAAGCAGCCTTTCTCTAAATCCTTGGGATAGTATCAAATTCATCTCAATGGCTGTCACTCCCCAAACTATCACTGCCAAATTTTTCTCTTATTGTTTCAGGGATAATACATTTTAATTCATTTTGTCTCTGACATTTAATTTTGAAGAAAATATCTTAAAATAAAAAAAAATAACTCACATTGATCATTTAAAAGAATAGAGGTTAATATTAGACTAATTTAATTGTCATTAATACTCAAGAAAAAAAAAGATAGAAGAGAGATGAAGAGATTACCAGAGAAATAGTGAGAAAAGAACAAAATAAGCAAGTTGATGATTCAATTCAATTGATAAACCTATATTTTCAGGGTTGGAAGAGAGCTTAAAGATCATGTAGTCCAAGCCTATTATTTTACCAATTACAAAACTGTGACCCAGGTCATCTGAGACCAAAGCCACTTCTCTGTCCACGCTAAAATACTGCCTCCAAAAACACTTATTAGGTTGCTACTGTATATCAGGAAAGTAAGAAATGTCATAGTGGATAGACAGCTAGTCTTGGAATCAGAAAGAGCTGAGTTCAGGTTCTATCTTTGACCTATACTACCCATGTAAACCCAAACAAACTCTTGAACACTGTTAGCTGCAGAGTAATTGACTATCTCAGGTATGGATCAAAATATATGCCGTACATACATACATACAAGCACATATACATACATAGACATAGACATTTATGATTCTAAAATAAATGTCAGTCAGTGTGCTAAGTATTGGGTATGATGAAAATAGTCATTGACTCTTTTATTACGTTTTTACTATTTGAATTTTGCTTGTGAACTACAAATTTCTTTGTTTTTAAAAACTGATCAGAACCATTTAATCACTCAATCACGTTTTCTAATCACTGTTATAATTTATTTGTTTTCTGCCATAGCTGTTTATTCAGCATGAGCCTGCTGCTAAATCTGTTCATTAAAAGTCATATAAATACAGTATTTATAAAAGTAAAATGATATTTCCAACATTTCTTTGCCTCCTATGAAGCTCACACTGATAAAATTGGAATTTCCTTGTAAATTTATATTTGAAAATCTGACATGCCCCAATTACATTAACTGGTATAAAGCTGTATTTCATTTCTCTTTTAACTTGCTGTTATCTCCTAATAATTGATGTTTCCTCTGTTTTGTATTTCATCTTAATAAAAGTTCAAAACATTTCTCATACAATTTCAGGAATCTTCTATTTCATTATCTTTCTTGAGTAAGCTCACATCTAGACTTTTTGTAAGAGAGCATCGGCCTATTTCATGCAGAAGGGAAACTCAGGGGGCAATTCATTAGCCTGATCCCACTTGTCAACCATGAAAGGCCTTTTACCTGCTCCTTTTCTAACCTCAGCCCCACATTAGCTGTCAGGGGCTCATCATAATAATACTTATTGAGTAGGGTAATCCAATTGGCTTAACCCACTGCAGTTTCAAACTCTCCAACTCAAGAGATCTACTAGCCTCCTCCTAAGCCTCCCTGGTGGTGGAATAATAGGTATGTCATACCAAGCCTGGCCATATCCAGACTTCTTATCATTTCTAAGTAAATAAACCTTATAAAGACATGATTATTTAGCTTTCTCATAACCAGACCCTTTAGAACTTCCTGGAACTTATTTCTAAGCTATCAGTGTTTGCATGACAATTGTCTCTGATTATGTTAAACCCACATCTTGAAAAGATCTTAATGTCATATCACTTCAATGATCATGTGACTATTCTGCAATCAAAGGCAGATATGCTTTTGACCTTTTTTTTTGGTACTAGACCTGTGATTTCATCAGTACAGGGAGGTCTGCCTAAAGAAGTCTTTCTACCAATGCCTATGGGCACGTGCTCTCCAGCTAGTCTTAGAGCAGTTTCTAGAATGTGAAAAGGTTAAGAGGGCCACATAGCCAGTACATGTTGAAGATAGGACATGAAACCAGATCTTCCTGACTTTGCAATCAGCTCTCTGTCCTTTTTGCCATAATGTTGCAATTTGGCCATAAATGGCTAAAAATAAACTTTGAAAAAAAAATCACAAAATCATTTCAGTTTCATCTTTACTAATATCTTTTGAGCAGAATCTGGGTGGGAAGAGAAAACTAGGGACAGAAGTGAACTTAGAACTTCATCTGTTTTCAGGAGGGGAGGTTCAGGATACCCTAAAGATGAAGTAGTCACATTGGCATTGTAAAGGGAAGGAAATCACAAAACCATGCCCCAGTCGCAGAGCTAGAAATAGACACAGACAGTTCACATCCTGTTTTTCATTTCCTGGTATCATCATCAAACAATGATTGTCAAACATCTTCATGTACTAGGTTCTGTACCAGAATCATTAAAAAACATGTTGGTCCCTCCTGTCATTGGAGGTGTGGCAGACTATGGATGATGACTTCAGTCAGCTTGTTTTGCTTAACTGTTTCTCTTTGGTACAAGAGAAAGTTCATGGGGCAGTTGATATTCAACCAATCAATAAGTCAACAAGCATATATTAATTCCTTAATATGTACCAGGCAACATTCTAAGTCCTAGGGATATAAAAGAAGGCAAAGAAGTCACTGACCTCAAGGAACTCACTTCCTAATGGGTGAGACAACCAATAAATAAATATGTATGCTTTATATATATATATATGTCTGCATAAATATATATATATATGTATATATATATATAGATAAATGTGTGTATATATGCATGTGTACATATGTATATGAAGAGATACAGAGACAGACAGACACACAGAGAGCAGAAAAAAGTAATCTCGAGGAAGGCACTGACAAAGGAAGGAGGTGGGGACAGGGGAAGGAGGTGTAGACAGAAATATCTACAATATAACATAAAAGACATTAATAAAACTTTTTAAATTGAAGGCATCCTTACCCTCTGGGGGATTGCAATCTCAGGCTCTCCCACTGAATTTGGTAAATGGACACTAGAAGATTGATAATTTGTATATTTACCTGAATATTTCCATTTCAGTGAAGAAGACACAGTCTGCCTTAGCTTTCTTGATCTTCTACTTCAATTAAATGGGGTGGTCTCCACCAAAGAAACACCAACTTATTTACTTGAAGGATAAATGCTGCTATGGAATTTAAGGCTATAGTGAATTTCAGATGTTTCACTCATGCCTGGAATTGAACAGTGTATATTTGGTTGAGGTCTTTTTTTCTCTTAGGTCCACCTGGGAATTTGTAAAGACTGGTGACCAGAGCAATCAAACTATGCTGAAAAACCCCACTGACAAACATAACTGTGTGGCTTGCCTCCTGGCAGTTAACTTTCCCTATTAAATCTCAAAGCCTGCTATGTTACACCAACACAGCTGTCTATAAAAGAAAAAAAGTAAGTCAATAAAGCAATCTTCTCCACCACATGATACTACACTACATGAAAAGAGTATGGCTTATTGAGTGAAGCTTTGGATTGGGAGTAAAGACTTGGAATCAAATCTAATCTTTGACATTTAACTATTTTCATGATCCCATGCAAGTCACATCTTTCTTTCTCTCTCTCTCTCTCTCTTTCTCTCTCTCTCTCTCTCTCTCTCTCTCTCTCTCTCTCTCTCTCTCTCTTTCTCTCCATGTTTCCTCTTTCTCTCCATGTTTCCTCTTCTCTGATATGTAGATAATAGCCCCTATCTCAGTGTAATATCAATTAAGTTGTATGTCTGTGATTGAGTCTTACTAGGTGCTAAACTCCAGGCCTAAACCCCTATCTACTAGGTGCTAAGCCTATGTGGGTATGAAGCCTTCAGGGTCCTAAGAGGAGCTGCTAAAACCAGAGCAAATAGTAGGAGCCTGAGTTCTGGTAGCACAGATGACATTTGATGATGGCTAAAGAATGTATAAAAAGAGAGAACAGAGCTATTTGCAGGGGGCTCTCACTCTTGGCAGAGTGCTGATATGGAGACTCTGGGCAGCTGTAGTTAAGAGCCCCTCCTAGCTTATACACCAGGATGTTCAGACTTTGTTAAACCCTGGTAACTATGCATTGAAATTTGAATCAGACAAGGTCTGTCAGTCTGTTTGTGTGTGTCTGTCTGTGTATATTTGTTGCAACAATTCAGCTAGCAGCTTCTGTGAGGGTGAAAGACCAACAACAAGCCCAACAACAAAGGCAGTGCCAGCACAAGTCTGTCTGTTGATGTTTGTAATTTGTTTGTATTTGCTCTGAAGTTCAGGGTGCTGGTTTTTTCCCCTGAACTAAGTGAATGATATTTGTATTTTAGATTAAATTGAGATTGTTAACATTTCAACATTGCTTTCCTTAGTAAAGCAGATCAAAAAGACCTGTGTTAGCAGCTTTCTGTGTTGGTGGGACTTGCACCTGTAAAGCAGCTGCTAGCACGTTGTTGCTACAAATTGCATAGTCAACAGGATTTGCAGATTAAAAGGAAAGTATGGCATTTTGGGGTACTGGGGTGATTGAATGTTTCCCAGTTTTTGGATTGTTCTTTGTGCTTGGGGTGGCTATGGTTCTATGGAACACCAGGAGCAACAAAGGCTCCATCCCTCTCCCTGTGGTACTAGCACTCCAGAAGAGACAGGCCCAAGCAAAGGCTGTGTGAGAAAACCCCAGGGATGCAGGAGGTTTGGATGGCCGGAGCAAGGGCTTGAACTGATAAGCCTGGCTCTGGAGGACTGTGCTCAAAGGGAGAATGTTTTGAGACTATATTGTATGAGGAGTTTTGGAACAGGAGCAGAGAACTGCCTTTATACAGACTTGAGAGAAAAAATCAGAGAATTGCTTTCGTGCAGATTTGGCAGGAGTGGCTGGTGAGGAGAAAGAAGAAGTGGATGGTGGCTGCCAACATATTGACCCAGACAGAGTAGAAGACTGCTTGCATGGGAACTTTGGAAAGCTGAAAGCACTGACCTGCCTTGGAGCTGACTTTCGTGAGGTGAGTGAAAAAGGTGGAGAATCACTCACATCGCATTTATGATTCCAGCAGAAGCCAGGAGAGGCCTGCTGGAGCTAGACAACCAGGAACCCAGAGGTTTCCATCTTGCCCTGGGGCAAGATGGAAATTTTTCAGCAAGCAGCTAAAGGTGCCTCTTTCCTGCCTTCCCCTGGGCCTGTTTGGGACCCAGGAGGGAGGGGTGGATTTGTTTATGGTGTGGTGGGGGAAGTGCCTTGGACCCCCAGGGACCCCACCCTGTTAGCTTTATTGCCCAGCCACCCCTCAGGACTTGGAATCGGGGACTGGAACAGCATGGGGAGAACAGACCCCCAACAGAACTTTGTTTGGACTATTTCTTTGAGTTGGGACTTTGGGTGCCAAGAGGAAACCTGCAAAGGCAGTATGGGGAGAAGGACCTACCCTCAAGAAGTACTTTACTTGGATATTCTGTATAAATTTGCTTTGACCTAGGGGTGGACAATTGAATTGTAAACAAGTATTTTGGGAATGATTGATTGAAGAGATTAACTTGCTGGGACCTAGGGGTGGATCATGTTTGTATTGTAAACAAGTATCTAGGAATGACACTGAATGATATGTTTTATTTGTTGTGAATTCTATGTTTTAGTTTCCTGCTTGATTGGATCAAAATGTATAATGCTTCTATTTGTTCCAGGATCCATTTAGATTTTTGTTATGCCATGGAACCTGGAAGGGGGGGAGTATAATATCAATGACATTGCGACTTTCTTACTATTTTAAAATGATTAATTAAGTGTCTTTGATTGAGCCTTACTAGGTGCAAAGCCCCAAGGTCCAAACCCCTATCTACTAGGTGCTAAGCCTATGTGGGCATGAAGCCCTCAGGGCCCTAAGGGGAGTTGCTAAGACCAGAGCCAATAGTAGGAGCCTGAGTTATGGTCACTCAGATGACATCTGATGATGGCTAAAGAGTGTATAAAAAGAGAGAACAGAGCTATTTGCTTGAGGATCTCACTCCTAGAAGCACAGGACTTTGAGCAGCCACTCTAAGGGCCTCCTGACTGAACTCAGATGTTGATGGTTCCTTGGTTAACTATGAATTGTATTTGGTCTATTGATAAACACATGTTTGTAATTTGTTTGTATTTGCTCTGAAGTTCAGGGTGCTGGCTTTTTCCCCTGAACTAAGTGAATGATATTTGTATGCTGGACTAAAGTAAGATTGTTAACCCCTTAACATTGCTTTCCTTAGTAAAGCAGATCAAAAGAACTTGTGTTGGCAGCTTTCTGCATGCTGATTGTTGGTGGGTCTTACACCCCTACAGCAGCTGCAAGCAGATTTTTGCAACACCCAGGAGGTCCCTGTGAAGATCAAATTAAATACAAATAGGAATAGATATTAAATCTGTGGTTTCCTTCCCTATAGTAAACTCCTGACTGAGAAAGCCCTCTACCGATGTATGTAAGACACTTCCTCTCCAACTTAGTCTTAGATAGTTGTCTATGGAACTGAAAATTTAAGTGACTTACTCAGGATCACTCAGCCATTCTGGGTCAGAGATGGGACTGGAACTCAGGTCTTACTGGCTCCAAGGCCAATTCTTTATCCACTATAACACATCATGTCTCAAATGAGATGATGCAATAAAATACTTGGAAAACCTTATAGCTCTCTATAAATATAAACTCTTATCATTTCCCATCTTCCTCATACCCCAGACTGGTTAAGCACGTTTGACCTGGTAATATCTATGAGCCGGATACAGCCTATATCAATGATCTCCCGCATTTGGAAAATAATTTTCAGTTCACAAGACTTTCACAAAGATGCTCTCTTGTGAACCTCACAATGATTCCATGAGGGAGACAGAGCAGCAGTTATATTCATTCCCATTTAATATGAGTAAAACATGACCCAGAGGTTAAGTAATTTACTCAAAGTCACAAATCTAAAATACTAGAGCCCAGGATAGAAACTAGACCATTTGGCTCTTAGTTCATTGTTTTGTTTACTTTCACTTAATTTCTGCAAATCAGAACTCAGGGAAGTGAATGAAAATGTACCCCTAGATAAAGTTTGAGTGTAATGGTCATTTAAAATAATTTCTTATTCTTAAATATCTGTCCTTTTGAAGCTGGCCTGGAACGTCTCAGTTTCCCTTGTAAGTTTGCAATTATTTGCTAATTTCACCACAGTGAATGGACAAGAGTAGGGTTGGAGATACTTTCTTGGAGGAGGGCAGAAGGGCCAGGGGCTTGTGATTTTGATCTTCCCACAGAATTAGTATAGAGAAGTCCCTGTGTAAAAACTCCACCCATCCATGTGTATAGGCTTCTTTTGATAACTCAGAGTTGCTTGAAGCACTGAGAGCTGAGTGACTTGGCCATGGTAATCACAGCTACTATATGTTAGAGGTAAAACTTGATCCCAGGTTCTATTCACTATGTTTGAATTCCACTCTTGTTTTATAGTAGAGTGGAGTGGAAAGACTCTGATTTTGGAAGGAGAAGATCTGGATTCTGATTAGCTTGACCTTAGTCAAGTCACTTATTCCCTTTGATTATTGGAGATAACTACAGTAAAATGGAAATAATAACCTCACAGGCTGCAGATAAGATACAGAAGAACAACAGTTGTTGCTACTGTCGTTAATAATATATACTAGATATTTGAGAGATTTTCTTTTACTTGAAATTCTAAATGAAAGCAAATTAATCCCCTGAGAACATGGAGTGAAAAGAAAGATGTACAGTATGTAGAGAGACTGAAATGGTTGCAGATAATAGTTAAATGAGGGGACAAGTGTCCATTACCTACTAGTGCCAAGAAGAAATTGTCCTCTCATCTGAGACATTAAGCTGAAGAAGGGCATACCATGAAAACATGTAGGATCAGAGCTCCAGAGATCATATTTCCGGGGTGGGGGGGAGGGGAAGGGTAAAGGGACCTTCATGCTGGCAGCATGATGAGGAAATGTCAGGCTAAGGGGAAAGAACCATAAAGGCCTTAGCCTCTGGGTCCAAGGCTCCTAACCAATCTAGGATGCTAGATAAAGAAGGCAACATAACTGTTAAAAACAAAGCTAGTTGCTACAATTCAGCAAAGGTAATTCTTCTCTAAGTAAATCTACCAAAGAACAGAAACATGAAATAGTAGAAGTAACACAAGCATCAGCGTTGGAGAATCGAGGTTTAGCATTTGAGCCTCATGACAATCCTGTGAGGTGGCTGTCATTTAATGTCAGTGTGTCCTTAAGAAAATCATTCAATTTCTTTGGGCTTCAGTTCTTCATCAGAAAAAAGAAGAGATAGGGTTAGATGACCTCTAATTCCTCTTCCAATTCTAAATTTATGAATCTATGATTAGCCAATGGTGAGAGACAGAAACAAAGAGGCCAAAGAATACCCTATAGAAGGGTAAGAAGGAAAGATGAAGCTTAGAGTTGGAGGAGAAAATTCATTGAGAAGCCATCAATGGAAGGGATTTCTTACATGTGAGCAAAAAGAGCAATGTAGAAGGACCCCTCTAACTCCATGGATAGTAAGGATATAGTATATTACAGAAAGTGTACTTAACCATGATTCAGATCTCCATTTTAATTTTGGCTCTGGCTAGGTTACTTGGGAGGTTGGTGTTTATTTCTTTTATTTTTTTTTTGTTTGTTTTTTTAATTTATTTAATATATTTAGTTTTCAGCATTGATTTTCAAAAAAGTTCGAATTACAAATTTTTTCCCCATTTCTACCTTCCCGCCACTCCAAGATGGCACATATTCTGGTTGCCCCATTCCCCAGTCAGCCCTCCCATCTGTCACCCCACTCACCTCCCATCCCCCTTTTCTTTTTTCTGTTGTAGAGCAAGATAAATTTCTATTCCCCATTGCCTGTGTATCTTATTTCCTAGTTGCATGAAAAAACTTTTTTTTGTTGTTGTTCTTGAATGTTTGTTTTAAAAATTTTGAGTTCCAAATTCTCTCCCCTCTTCCCTCCCCACCCACCATCCCTAAGAAGGCAAGCAATTCAACATAGGCCACATGTGTATCATTATGTAAAACCCTTCCACAATACCCATGTTGGGAAAGATTAACTATGTTTTGCTCCTTCCTAACCCATCCCCCTTTATTGAATTTTCCCCCTTGACCCTGTCCCTTTGCGAAAATGTTTGTTTTCGATTACCTCCTCCCCCGTCTGCCCTCCCATCTATCATCCCCCCTTTCTTATCTTCTTCCTCCTTCTTTCCTGTGGGGTAAGATACCCAACTGAGTGTGTGTAGTATTCCCTCCTCAGATCAAATCCAATGAGAGCAAGATTTACTAATTCCCCCTCACCTGTCCCCTCTTCCTTTCCCACAGAAACACTTTTTCTTGCCACTTTTATGCAAGATAATTTACCCCATTGTATCTCTCCCTTTCTCCCTCTCTCAATATATTCCTCTCTTATCTCTTAAATTGATTTTATTTTTTAGACATCATCCCTTCATATTCAACTCACTCTGTGCCCTATGTGCATATATATATATATATATATATATATATATACATATATATATACATATATATATGTATATATGTATACACACACACATATATATATACACACATACATACATATATAATATATATATATACATATATACATACGTAGACACACACATATGTGTATATATATGTATACATATATATATATATATGCATATTCCTTTCAGCTGCTATGATATTGAGGTCTCATGAATCATACACATCATCTTTCTATGTAGGAATGTCAACAAAACAGTTCAACTTTGGCAAGTCCCTTGTGATTTCTCTTTCTTGTTTACCTTTTCATGCTTCTCTTGATTCTTGTGTTTGAAAGTCAAATTTTCTATTCAGTTCGGTTCATTTCACTGAGAAAGCTTGAAAGTCCTCTATTTTATTGAAAATCCATATTTTGCCTTGGAGCATGATACTCAGTTTTGCTGGGTAGGTGATTCTTGCTTTTAATCCTAGCTCCATTGACCTCCAGAATATCGTATTCCAAGCCCTTTTTTTTTCCTTTAATGTGGAAGCTGCCAGATCCTGTGTTATCCTGATTGTTTTTTCCACAATATTCAAATTGTTCCTTTCTGGTTGCTTGCAGTATATTCTTCTTGACCTGGGAGCTCTGGAATTTGGCGACATTGTTCCTAGGAGTTTTCTTTTGGGGATCTATTTGAGGAGGCGATCTGTGGATTCTTTCAATTTCTATTTTACCCTCTGGCTCTAGAATATCAGGGCAGTTCTCCTTGATAATTTCTTGAAACATGATATCTAGGCTCTTTTTTTGATCACGGCTTTTAGGTGGTCCAATAATTTTAAATTATCTCTCCTGGATCTATTTTCTATGTGAGTGGTTTTTCCAATGAGATATTTGATATTGTCTTCCATTTTTTCATCCCTTTGGTTCTGTTTTATGATATCTTGATTTCTCATAAAGTCACTAACTTCCACTTGCTCCAATCTCATTTTTAAGATAGTATTTTCTTCAGTAGTCTTTTGGACCTCCTTTTCCATTTCCATTTGACTGATTCTGCCTTTCAAGGCATTTTTCTCCTCATTGGCTTTTTGGAGCTCTTCTGATATTTGAGTTACTCTGTTTTTTAAAGTGTTGTTTTCCTCAATATTTTTTTCAGTATTTTTTTGGGTCTCCTTTAGCAAGTCATTGACTTGTTTTTCATGGTTTTCTCACATCCCTCTCATTTCTCTTCCCAACTTTTCCTCTACTTCTCTAACTTGCTTTTCCAAATTCTTTTTGAGCTCTTCCATGGCCTAGGGCCAGTTCATGTTTTTCTTGGAGGCTTTTGTTGTAGGCTCTATGACTTTGTTGTCTTCTTTAGGCTGTATGTTTTGGTCTTCTTTGTCACCAAAGAAAGAATCCAAAGTCTGAGACTGAATCTGGGCACGTTTTCGCTGCCTGACCATATTTCCAACCAACTAACTTGACCCTTGAGTTTTTCAGTGGGGTATGACTGCTTGTAGACGAACGAGTTCTATGTTCCACGTTTGGGGGGGAGGTGCCAGCTCTGTCAGACCCGCACTACTCCTTCCCCAAGAACCCCCAGCCCGGGCTGGGCTTAGATCTTCAGCAGGCTTTTGCACTCCTGCTCTGATCTGCCACTTAATTCCTCCCACCGGGTGGGCCTGGGGCCAGAAGCAGCAGCAACTGTAGCTGCCCCACCTCTGCTGCCCCCGGGGCTGGAAGCCCAATGGCGAACTCCTTCCACTCCTGCAGCTTTTCCCACTAACCTTCTCCACAGTCTTTTGTGTTTGTGGGTCGAGGGGTCTCGTAACTGCCGCAGCTCACATATTCAGGGCGCTAGGGGCCCCATCCACCCGACTCCAAGTTTGGTTGTTCCGCACGCTCAGGCTGGGCTCTGCTCCACTCCATTCCCAGCTCCCAGCTCCCAGCTCCCAGCTCCCAGCTCTGAGCTCCCAGCTCCCAGCTCCATCCAATCACATCACTAAAAGAAAAAAATATATATTCTTATGCTGTTAAAGTATTTCAAAGCATGTATTTTATTAATCTCTCATCCTTCTATTTCTCTGATGTATTTTATAATATATTAGTACAATTGTACATTGTATAATTTATAAATCAATAAATATGCATACGTTAAGGGTATATCCTTGAAAACATTTTACTAATGGCATTGTGCTAACAGAAATCTTTGGAGACCAATATTGGTATAGAGGATAAACTGGTGGACCTCGAATCACAAAAATCCGGTTTCAAATATTCACCTCTGTCACTTACTACCTTTGTGACTACGAGCAAGTATGAAAAGTTTTTCAAACTTTAGCTTCCTTATTTGTGAAATGGAGATGATATTTGGGGCACTTACTTACATGGTCGCTTGCTGTAACCTTCAAATGAAATAATAAGTGCAAAGTAATTTGAAAAATTTAAATTAATATGTTAATGTTGCTTGTTGCCCCAATAGAATATAAGGTTCTTGAGGGCAAGGACTGACTTCATTTTTATACTTGTAGCCCCAATAGCACAGTATCTGGTACATAAGATCATTAAATCATATATTTAGGTTAAGAAGGGACCTGACAAGCCAAGATGAAAGTGTGGCTTAGAAATTTGAAGTATCTTTCCCAAGGCCATACCTATAGCAAGTAGCAGAGCTTGAATTCAAAACCTCATCTTCTGCTGTCAACATCATGACCTTTCCACTGCCCTTCATAATAGGTATTTAATACATTCTCACTGAATGAAATTGAATTGAACTGGTAGTGACAATAATCACTTGCCTTACCTTTGCTCACCAAAACTCTCTCTTATCCTATCATCCCTCTATAATTTTGTATATGTGTCTCTGGAACTATCTTTCTGCTTAACCATCTCCTTCTTATGCATTTTTCCATTTCCTCTTCTTAATTTAAAAATCAAGCAGATATGTTTTTTTTTTTCCAAAAGAAAAAAAACCCAATCTAAATAATTGTTTTTTCTTCTGTGAAAATAACTTCTGAGTAGATGGGGAGAGGATGTGGAGTGGGAGAGTCAGTGGCCTATGATGAAAAAGCTTGCCCACCTCAAAGATACAGAGGCACTGCAGCTCACCAACAGTAAGGGAAAATCAGAATAACCATCCTCTCAAATAGAGATTTATTGGTACCAACAGAAAACTATGAATTCATTGATGCCTTTGAAATTGTCCCAGTCAGTGCTCAAGGCTATGTCTGTACAAGACAGCTGCTGGATGAAGAGAAGAAAGTTTCAGCCCTTCAACTAACTGCTCTGCTTCCAAGACACCAAATGAATAGGCCAATTGACTTTTTTTTCTTTCTCTTCATTAATTTGATGGCTGACTTGATTCTTTTACTTTGTATCATGTAAACAGAACCTGCCTACAAAGTCTATGTAATTTCTTGGAGGAATCACTGATGAAATTTATGACCATGGAAAGTATATTCCTAGTGCAAGATGAAATGATGGGATGACCAATGGCTATTTACCTCATCAGATAGCAACAGCAAGAAGAGCTAGCTCTTAGCTCTTTGTTTACATTTTTTTTGCAGGGGGAAGGTAGGGCAGTTGGTGTTAAGTGACTTGGCCAAGGTCACACAGCTAGTAAGTGTGTCAACTGTCTGAGGTCAGATTTGAACTCAGGTCCTCCTGACTCCAAGGCTGGTGCTCTACTCACTGTGCCACCTAGCTGCCTCTAGCTGTTAGCTTTGTTCTTGCCTAAATACCTTTAAAAGGTAACTATCAAATCTTATGCTTTGATATCTCCATTACAAGCAAGGAGTTGAATAGGAGAAGCAATGTTAGGAATATTTTTAAAGAAATCTGTGAACAAAAAAGATGGGGATCAGTGGAATAGGATAGGTACACAAATAGGTGAAATCAACAAGTTTAGCAATCTACTCTTTGATAAACCTAAAGAGGCCAGTTTCTGGGCTAATAATTCACTATTTCACAAAAACTGTTGGGAAAACTGGAAAATGGTAGGGCAAAAACTGGGCATAGACCAATATCTTACACCATATACCAAAATAAAGTCAAAATGGGTTCATGATTTAGGAGTAAAAGTTGATACTCTAAGTAATTTGGGAAAGCAAGGAATAGTTTACTTGTCAGATTTGTGCAAAAGTAAAGAATTCATGACCCAACAAGAGATAGAGAGCATTACAAAATGCAAAATGGATAATTTTGATTATGTCAAATTGAAATGTTTTTGTACAAAAAAAGCCAATGCAACAAGAATTAGGAGGGAAGCAGAAAATTAGGAGAAAATCTTTGCAACTAGTATCTCTGATAAAGGCCTCATCTCTAAAATATACAGGGAGCTGAGCCAAATATATAGGAATACAAGCCATTCCCCAATTGAGAAATGGTCAAAGGATATGAACAGGCAGTTTTCAGAGGAAGAAATTAAAGCTATCTACAGGCATATGGAAAAATGCTCTGGATCGCTGCTGATTAGAGAAATGCAAATCAAAACAACTCTTAGATACCACATCTCTCCTGTCAGATTGGCTAAAATAACAAATCAGGAGAATGATAAATGCTGGAAAGGATGTGGGGAAATTGGAACATTGCTGCATTGCTGGTGGAGTTGTGAGCTGATCCGGCCATTTTGGAGGGCGGTGTGGAACTATGCCCAAAGGGCTATAGAAATGTTCATACCCTTTGACCCAGTAATACCACTTCTAGGGTTGTATCCCAAAGAAATCACACAAGCGGGAAAAGGACCGATATGTACAAGAATATTTATAGCGGCTCTCTTTGTGGTAGCCAAGAATTGGAAATCAAAGGGATGCCCATCAATTGGGGAATGGCTGAACAAACTGTGGTACATGAAGGTAATGGAATACTATTGTGCCATAAGAAATGGGGATGATGCAGACTTCATAACAACCTGGAAAAACTTACACGACATAATGCTGAGTGAGCGGAGCAGAGCCAGGAGAACGTTGTGCACAGCCACAGATATATGGATTCCGTGAGGACCAACCCTGACAAACTGCGCTTTTCTCAGCAACCTAAGGGGCAAAGACAACCCCAGGGGACTCAGGATGGAGAATGCTATCTTCATCGAAACAAAGAACTGCAAAGTTTGAATACAGACTGAGGCACACTACATGCTCGCCTTTTCTGCTTCTCTTTAGTTTTTGTTTTCGGGGTTTTTTTTTGTTTTTTTTTTGGTTCTGTTTCTTCTTTCTCATGATTCATTCCATTGGTCAAAATTCTTCTCCACGACTTGACTAGTGCATAAATTAATTCAATGCGAAGTTATACATGACAGTTAAATGAGACTTCATGCCGTCTTGGGGAGGGAGGGGGGAGGGTGGGGAGAAAAACTGGAACTCAAAACTATGTAGAACCTTGCGTGGTAAACTAAAAATAAATAAAGAAATTTATTTAAAAAAAAAAGATGGGGAAGGAGATCTTTGTGATGTTAACAGAATATGCAGAAGGACACCTAGCACATCAGAGAGTGGTAAATTTATGGATGGAGATAAGATAAGAATCATAAAAAATGGGCAGGCATGGGAAGAAGTTGCACTCTATATTTGGCAAAGTTGAATGCTATAGTGGAAATAATATTAGAGTCAGCAAACCTGAGTTTGAATCCTGAATCCCAGTTCTTCCATTGTGTGGAAGTGGGCAAGTCACTTAACCTTTATGGACTTTGGTTTCCTCATCCATAAAATAAGAGGGCCAGGCTAAATGACTTTAAGGTCTCTTCCAGTTCTGGAACCATCATCTTATGACTATATATTCAGAAGAATTATTAGAGTCCATTAGATCAGAAGTCAGCAAACTTCTGTCTAGAGCAAAGTCCATTAAAGGTGATTTTTACATTTCTAAAAGCAATAAAAATATATTAAAAAAACACAAAACCAGGGATGGAGCCTATAAAGCAGAATACCATCCCCAGCCCAGCTGAACTCTGTCAAAATTGCCCTCCAAACAACTTTAAAATAACTCGTCAAATCTAATTTTTGGAGGAGCAGAGTCAATAGAAGGTCAAAGTGAGATATTTTCCCAGCCTAAGACAAGTTAGGTGGTAAGCAGTAGAGGTTTGTGACACCCAGGTGGGAGCTCCTCAAATGAGGCAGTAACATCAGCTATGTACCTTCGAGGTGGCTATGATAGTAGTATCAGCAGCAGCTTTAGGAGCTCTCAGACCACAAGTGATAAAGGGGAGGGGGATGGGGAGGTAGTCAGACAACTGGTCAGAAAAAGATTATAGTGGGTCTTTTGCTGACATTGGGTACAGTTGGCACTGATTGGCCACTCTGTTGACCATGAGTAGTTCTAGGTCACAGTTCCAGAGAAGAGAGGAGCATTTGTGATTAAGCACAGGGGAGCATGGGCCCTGGTTATAGCTCCAGAATCAGGAGGAGTACTAATGCTTGCGGCCCTTCCTGGGACCCTTCCTGGGTAAAGACTAGAGTGATGACCAGGAGAGCAATGAATACATCTCTCCCCAGATCACACCACCTTAGAGTCACCAAAAACTTGTAGATACCTGTGTTGGTAGGCAAAATGGCCTTTGTTTTCTTTGAGTAACTCAGTTTATTTCATTAAGCCTTACTAGGTGCTGGGCCCTTGGGACCCAAGGTAGGGCTAACTCCAGGGAGGGCCTAGTTTACATGTCTGGGACAGCAGAGGCTTTTAGACCACGTGGGTTTGTCTGCCTCTTTGTGACGATTCATAGGGATGGCTAAGGGGAGGTGTTAACTCCAGAGCCATGCTCTATTGGGTGTTAACCTAATCTATGTGGATGTGAACCTCCCAGGATCCTAAGGGGAGGGGCCAACTCAAGAACCAATCAGCTCTGGTCATTCAGGCAACACTTGATGATTTCAAAAACTCTATAAGAGGAGAGAAGACGGCTTGAAGATCTTTTTCCATTGGAGCCAGAGACAGCTACAGCCGAAGCTGAAGCAGGAGCTGCCATAGCAGACCTGACTCACGTGTGGACCGAGGAGTGCTGAGCAAGGACTTGAGGCCAGTAGGTAATCTTCTTACCGTAGAGGGGAAGCATGTATATGATTTTTCTTTATACCATCATGCTTCTCTGTGGCCTCCTGGTTACTCTTGTGAGGTGGACTTATTGGGCCTGGAAGCTTTTGATCAAAATATCAAAATGGGGATACTGATTTGTGGGTCTGTTACTTTGGAGCTTAAATACATGCCTTAATTCTTCTGCCTTCTACCTAGAGAATTCCTTATATCCTGCAGTTCCGAACCTTTCAGACATATATATGATTCTCTTTGAAATCATAAATTCTGCCTTCATAATACAATGCCCAGAACCAGCTTTAAAAGAGCATAATGAAAAAGCTTGAAGCTTAGGAAAGGAAAGGAGTAATCACCTCTGATTTGACCATACCACCTTGGAAGAACTGAAAATTTATAGATTCCTAGAAGTATCTCTGAAAACAGCAGCACAAAACCCTTGAAGCTTGGAACAAAACACTCTCCACACAGGAAGCAGAGCCCTACCTTAAAGAGCTAAAAACTCAAGTAATTGGATGTGAAAATGAGCAAACAGCAGAAAAAACTCAGATTATAGAATCTTACTTCAGTGATAAAGATCAAAACATGCAACAGAAGAAGACAACAACGTGAAAGCTCCTACAACCAAAGCCTCCAAGGAAAAGATGAATTGTTATCAGTCCATAGAAGAGCTCAAAAAAGATTTTGAAAATCAAGTAATAGAGGTAGAGGAAAAATTGGGAAGAGAAATGAGGGTGATGCAAGAAAATCATGAAAAACTCATCAACAGCTTGCTAAAGGAGACCCCCTCAAAAATGTTGAAGAAAATAACACCTTGAAAAATAGACTAACCCAAATGGCAAAAGAGGTCCAAAAAGCCAATGAGGAGAAGAATGCCTTAAAAAGCAGAATCAGCCAAATACAAAAGGAGGTCCAAAAGTTCACTGAGGAAAATAGCTCCTTAAAAATTTGGATGGAGCAAATGGAAGCTAACAACTTTATGAGAAATCAAGAAATTATAAACCAAAACCAAAAGAATGGAAAAAAAAAGAAGATAATGGGAAATATCCCTTTGGAAAAACAACTAACCTGGAAAATACATCCAGGAAAGATAATTTAAAACTTATTGGGCTGCTCGAAAGCCATTATCAAAAAAAAAGAGCCTAGATATCATCTTTCAAGATATTATCAAGGGGGGAGGGGGTGGAGCCAAGATGGCAGAGTGAAAGCAGGGACGGTCCTCAGCTTTCTCATAAATTCTTTCAGATTCCTCTAAAAAATGTGAATCTGAACAAATACGAAAGTGGGAGAATCCACCAGGAGACACAGCGTAGCAGATTTCCAGCCCAGGGGAGTACAGAAAGTTGACAGAAAGGATTTGTTGCACTAGCTGGAAGAGCACAGAACACACAGGTCTACACCCAACCATAGCAGAATGGGAGCAGGCCCTGGTGAACTGAATCACCAGCAGCAGTGTCTATTCCCAAACCTCTCAACAGGATGGAAGTCTGTCATACCTGGGTGAAAGAGAAGCTCAGGGCCTGTGGCAGTGGCAACAGCTATGCCTGGGGCCATCAGCCCCCAGACTAAATGTTTGAAAGTCACCTGCTTGAACTTCTGGGAACAAAGATGGCAGAGAAAACCTTAACTGCTCTCATACCTGCCTTACTGACCTTGAAAAATCCAGAGAATATTGCCAAAGAAAAATCCTGGAATAGGGCAGCCAGCAGTAGATGTACAGCCGTCATTTAGCTCAGTAAGCTAGGTAGATCAATGGGAAGCAACCCTCCTGCTGTGCCTAAAGGGGACTAGTGCGGGACAGGAGGTGTCCCAGCAAGCCCCACCTCTATGGAGTAACAGGAGATCCTGAGCCTCAGGGAGGGTGGAGCCAGCAAGCACCAACACCAGGACCCGAGGCATGCCTTCATACAGCCAGGGGAATTGTCAGACAAGAGCACAGAACAACAGCTTATGATATCCATGCTTCCTAGGGGAAGAGGAGACTTCCAGTGGCCAGACCACCCCTCCCCCACACCTCACACTATGAGCGTCAGTGTAACCCTGGGAAAACTCAGAAAGATATCACCTGCCCTCAATCTTGGCACACACCAACCGGTTCCAGCTCAGCACCAGGTGAGCTGCAGCATTATATAGCTTCTAGCTGACAGAACCAGAAGCTGCAGCACACAAAGCCAGTAACCAGCACCCTAGTTCCCAACACAAGAAGCTTTGGACAGAGCCTCCTGTGCCCCAGAAGCAGTGATACACTTTAAAAGCTAGGCAAAAGGCAATCACAATAAAGAAGCAAACTAGAAAAGCAAAGACCATAGAATCTTACTATGGGGACAGGGAAGATCAAAATATGAATACAGAAGAGGACAGCATTGACACTATATCTACATCTGAAATCTCAAGCCTAAAAAGCATTCTTGGAAGAGCTCAAGGAGAATTTTAAAGGCCAAATTAGACAGGTAAAAGAAAAATTGACTAATTACTTTAAAAATACAATGAACAAAATAGAAAAAAAAATCACTGATGAGAACAAATCTATAAAAAGTAAAATTGGCCAAATGGAAAAGGAGGTACAGAAGCTAAATGAAGAAAACAATTCATTAAAAATTAGAATTGGGCAAGTAGAAGCTAATGACTGTATGAGGCATCAACAATCTATCAAACAAATCCTAAAGAATGAAAAAATAGGAGAAAATATAAAATACCTCATAAGAAAAACTACTCACATAGAAAATAGATCCAGGAGAGATAATATAAGAATTATTGGTCTACCAGAAAGCCATTATGAAAAAAAGAGACTGGACACTATTTTCCAAGAAATCATGAAGGAAAATTTCCCCAAGGTCCTAGAACCAGAAGGTAAAATAGTCATCAAAAGAATCCACTGATCACCTCCTGAGATTCCAAATTGAAAATTCCAAGGAATATTATAGCCTAATTCCAGAATTATCAGATCAAGGAGAAAATACTGCAATCACCCAGAAAGAAACAATTCAAATGTTACAGAACTACAGTCAAGATCACACAGGATCTTGCAGCTTCTACATTAAAAGTGTGGAGGGATTGGAATATGATATTCCATAAGGCAAAGGAGCTTGGACTACAACCAAGGATCAACTATGCAGCAAAACTGAGCATAATCATCCAGGGATAGAGATGGAAATTTAATGAAATAAGGGACTTCCAGACTTTGCTGATGAAAAGGCCAGAGCTCAATGGAAAATTTATATTCAAATACAAGACTCAAGAGAGGCATAAAAAGGTAAACAGGAAAAAAAGGAACAAAAACCTTGTTATTCAATAAGGGCAAATTGTTTATATCCCTATATGGAAGGATGATACTTGTTAATCTTGAGAATGGTATATTTAATTATGATATTTAAAAGGGATATACATAGAGAGAGGATGTGGGTATAAATTAACTGATGGGATGATAAAAAAAACCTAATTAAGGGGTGCAAAGGGATAGTGATGGGAGAAGAGGAAAGGAGGAGGCAGGAAAGGGTAAATTACATCACATGAAGAGGCACAAAAACATATAATAGAGGGAAAGAAGGGAGGGAGAAGAACATTGTTTGAGCTTTATTCTCATTTGATTTGGTTCAAGGAGGGAATAACATACTCTGTTAAATATAGAAATATACCTTGTCTTACAGGCAGTAGAAGAGGAAAGGGAAAGAAAAGGAAGGGGTGGTTAGAAGTGAGGGAAGAAGTAGTAAGGGAAAAGGCAAGAAAAGGGAGGTGGGCTGATAGGGGAGGGAAAATTGCAAGATTCAAAGACAGTTCCAAAAGACTCATGATGGAAAAAGCTATGTACCTCCATTGAAAGAATTATGGAGTCTGAATGCAGATCGAGGCAAACTATTTGCTCTTTTTTCCTTCTTTTTTGGTTTCATTTCTTCTTTCTCATGATTCATTCCATTGGTTATAATTCTTCTTTATAACTGGACTATTGTGTAAATAAATTCAATGTGAAGATATATGTAGAACCTATATTGGAGTACATGTCATCTCAGAGGGAGGGGAGAAGAGAGGGAAGGAGAGAAAATTTGAAACTCAAAAACTTGTGGAACTGAGTGTTGTAAACTAAAAATAGAAAATTAATTAAAAAAAATGAAAACTATACTAGTGGGACCCCTCAAACTCCCCCTCTCTGAACTTGATAAATCTAACCTCAAAATAAACAAGAAAGAAGTTAAAGAGGTGAATAGAATTTTAGAAAAGGCAAATATGATAGACCTCTGGCACATACATAAAAATTGACTAGGTACTAGGACATAAAAACCTCACAATCCAGTGCAGAAAGGCAGAAAAAACTGAAATGCATTCTTTTCAGATCATGATGCAATAAAAATTATATGTAATAAAGGGCCATAGAAAGACAGGCTAAAAATTAATTGGGAACTACATAATCTAATCCTAAAGAATGAGTGGGTCAAACAACAAATCATAGAAACAAAGAATAACTCCATTCAAGAGAATGACAATAATGAGACAATACCAACTTATGGGATACAGAAAAAGCAGTTCTTAAGGGAAGTTTTATATCTCTGAATGCTTACATGAATAAAATAGAGAAAGAGGAAATCAATAAATTGGGGAGGCAACTGAAAAAGCTAGAAAAAGAACAAATTGAAAATTCCCAATTAAATACTAAATTAGAAATACTAAAAACCAAATGAGAGATAAATAAAATTGAAATCCATAAAACTATTGAACAAATAAATAAAACTAAGAGCTGGTTTTATGGAAAAAGAAATAAAATTGATAAAACTTTAACTAATTTGATTTAAAAAAAAAGAAAGAAGACCACCAAATTACCAACATCAAAAATGAAAGGAGTGAATTCACCTTCAGTGAAGAGGAAATTAAAACAATAACTAGGAAGAGTTTTGCCCAATTGCATGCCCATAAATTTGACAATCTTAGTCAGTGCTAGATGGATTTACAAGTGAATTCTACCAAACGTTTAAAGAACATTTCGTTCCTATACTATATAGACTATTTGGGGAAATTGGTGAAGAAAGAGTCCTACCAAATTCTTTTCATGATACAAATATGGTTCTGATACCTAAACCAGGAAGAGTCAAAACAGAGAAAGAAAATTATAGACCAATTTCTCTAATGAATATGGATTTAAAAATTTTAATAAAATATTAGCAAAAATACTACAACAACTTATCATGAGAATAATACACTTCTATCAGGTAGGATTTATTCCAGGAATGCAAGACTTGTTCAATATAAGGAAAACTGTCTTTATAATTGATCATATCAACAAAAAAAAACGAACAGAAACCATACGATTATCTCAATAGATGCAGGAAACGCTTTTGACAAAATACAACACCCATTCCTCTTGAAAACACTGGAAAGTATAAGAATAAATGGAGACTTCCTTAAAATGATAAGTAGCATCTACCTAAAACCATCAGCAAGCATTATATGTAATGGAGATAAGCTAGACACATTTCCAGTAAGATCAGGGGTGAAACAAGGATGTCCATTATCACCATTGTTATTCAATATGGTACTAGAAATGTTAGCTTTAGCAATAAGAGAAGAAAAAAATTGAAGGAATTAGAATACACAAAGAAGAAACTAATTTATCATGCTTTGCAGACAATATGATAATACTTAGAGAATCCTAGAGAATCAAGTAAAAAAAAAAACTACTTGAAATAACAAACAAATTTAGCAAAGTTGCAGGCTATAAAATAAACCAACATAAATTATCTGCATTTCTATATATTACTAACAAAGCCCAACAGCAAGAGATAGAAATGGAAATTCCATTTAAGTTACTATAGACATAAAATATTTGGGAGTCTATCTGCCAAGGGACTATATTAACACAATTACAAAATAGTTTTCATGCAAATAAAGTCAGACCTAATAATTGGAAAAATATCAATTGCTCCTGGATTGGCCGAACTAATATAATAAAAATGACTGTGCTACCTAAATTAATTTGCTTATTCAGTGCCATACCAAAAAACTACCAAAAATTATTTTGTAGAGCTAGAAAAAATAATATCAAAATTCATCTGGAAGAACAAAAGGTCCAGAATATCAAGGGAATTAATGAAAAGAAATGGTAGAGAAGGTCATCTAGCCATAGTAGATCTTAAATTATATTATAAAGCAGCTGTCATCAAAACCACTTGGTACTGGCTAAGAAATTGAGTTATAGATCAGTGGAATATGTTAAGTACACAAGAAACAGTAGTCAATGCTTATAGAAATCTACTGTTTGATAAAACCCAAGACCCCAGGTTCTGGGATAAGAATTCACTGTTTGACAAAAACTACTGGGGAAATGTGAAAACAGTATGGCAGAAACTGGGCATAGAACAATGCCCAGCATACTAGAATAAAGTCCAAATGGGTACACAACCTAGGTATAAAGGCTGATTTCATAAACAAATTAGTGGAGCAAGGCATAGTTTTTCTCTCTGATTTATGGGGAATGGAGGAATTTGTGACCAAACAAGAGATAGAGAACATTATGAAATGCAAAATGAATAATTTTGATTACATTAAATTGAAAGGTTTTGCACAAACAAAGCCAACGCAACCAAAATTAAGAGGGAAGCAGAAAACTGGGAAAGAATTTTTACAATTAGTATCTCTGATAAAGGCCTAATTTCTAAAATATATAGATAACTGAGTCAAATTTACAAGAATACAAATCATTCCCTGAGTGATAAATGGTCAAAGGATATAAACAGGCAGTTTTCAGAGGAAGAAATTAAAGCTGTCTATAGTCATGTGAAAAAAGTGCTCTGAATCACTATTGATTAGAGAGATGCAAATCAAAACAACTCTGAGGTGCTACATTATACTTGGCAGATTGGCTAACATGACAAAACAGGAAAGTGATAAATGCTGGAGATGTGGGAAAGTTGGAACACTAATTCATTGTTGGTGGAGCTGTGAGCTGATCCAACCATTCTGGAGAGCAATTTGGAACTATGTTCAAAGGGCTTTAAAAATGTGCATTCCCTTTGACCCAGCAATAGTGCTTCTAGGGTTGTATCCCAAAGAGATCATAAAACTGGGAAAAGGTCCCACATGCACAAAATTGTTTATAGCAGCTCTTTTTGTGGTCACCAAGAACTGGAAATAGAGGGGATGCCCATCTATTGGGGAATGGCTGAACAAGTTGTGGTGTATGAATGTAATGGAATACTATTTTTCTATAAGAAATGATGAGCAGGTGGATATTGGGAAAACCTTGAAAGACTTATATGAACTGATGCTGAGTGAAGTGAGTAGAACCAGAACATTGTACACAGTAACAGCCATACTATGCAAGGATGGATTTTGATAGACTTAGCTCTTCTCAGCTATTCAAGGATCTAAAACTTTTCCAAAGGACTCATGCTGGAAAATGCCATACAAATGCAGAGAAAGAACTATGGAGTCAGAAGGCAGAGTGAAGCAGACTCTTTTCTCCTTTGTTTTGTTCTCTTTCTGATGCTTTCTCCCATTCATTATAATTCTTCTATGCAACATTACTAATGTGAAACTGTGTTTAATAGGAATGTACATGTACCACACATATCAGATTGCAAACCATCTTGGGAAGGAAGGGAGGAGGGAGGGGGAGAAAATTTAAAAATTCTGGAAATGAATGTTGAAAACTGAAAAAAAAATAAATTAAATACTTTTTGAAAAAGGGAAATTATCAAGAAAACTGCCCTGCTGTTCTGGAACCAGAGAGTAAAATAGAAATTTAAAGAATCCACCAATCACCTCCTGAAAGAGATCCCAAAAGGAAAACTCCTAGGAATATTGCAACCAAATTTCAGAGTTCCCAGGTCAAAGAGAAAATATTGCGAGCATCCAGAAAGAAACAATGCAACTATCATGGAAACACAATGAGGATAATACAAGATTTAATAGCTTCTACATTAAGGGATAGGAGGGCTTGGTATATGATATTCTGGAGGCCAAAAAACTAGGATTAAAAGCAAGTATCACCTACCCAGCAAACTGAGTATAATCCTTCAGGGGAAAAATAAACATTCAATGAAATAGAGGACTTTCAAGAACTCTTGATTTAAAGACCAGAGCTGAATAGAAAATGGGTGGAGGGAGTAGAAGGGAGGACAAAAGGGAGGAGCTGGATTGAAAAACTGACATTCAAACAGAAAAATCAAGAGAAGCATGAAATGGTAAATATGAAAGAGTAATCACAAGGGATTCAATAAAGTTAAAATATTCACATTTCTAAATGGGAAAATGATACATTTAACTCCTAAGAACTTTATTGTTAGAAGGATTCTACATAGACAGAGGGCATGAATTACATTATGAATTATGTTTATTATGTTAGGATGAACTAAACAAATGGAAGAGTGAGAAAGATGGAAAATAGATGGGGTTAGGCAAAGCAGGCAATGCTTGAACCTCATTTTTATCTGAATTGGTACAAAGAGGGAGGAATGTTTTATATAAACTCATAACTGTTAGTGTGAATGGGATGAACTCACCCATTGGTTAGTTGCTTGTTGTTCTTTGTTCTTAGAGAGGACCAAAATGTCATCACTATGTCGAGGTTAAGGTATAGGATGTCTGACTATAGCTGATCAGACCTATATGAGCTCACCCATAAAAAGGAATTGAATAGCAGAATGGATTAGAAACCTGAATCCAGAAATATGTTGTCTATAAGGGAAACATTTCAAACAGAAAGACATACACAGATTTAAAATAAAGAGTTGGAGAAGAATCTATTATGCCTCAGCTGAAGAAAAAAAAGGCAAGGGTAAAAATCATGATCTCAGACAAAGCAAAAGCAAAAGAGTTCTAATTAGAAGAGATAATTAGAAAACTTATGTTTTGCTAAAAGGTACAAGAGACAAGGCAGCCATGCAAAAAAAAAAATTACAGTAAATTTCTCTGATAAGACCCTCATTTCTCAAATACATAGGAAACTGTGTTGGTAAGCAAAATGGGCTCCTTAGCACTTAGTTCAACAAGTGCCCTTGAAAAGTTTGGCTTTTGTTTGCTTTGAGTAATTCAGTGTATTTCATTGAGTCTTACTAAGTGCTAAGCCCCAAGCCCAAACCCCTATTAGGTGTAAAACCTTCATGGGTGTGGATTGGCAACTAAGGTGGGGCCCATGGTGGGGGTAACTCCAGGGAGGGCCTAGTTTACATGTCTGGGACAGCAGAGGCTCTTAGACCATGTGGCTTTAAGTCACCTCTTTGTGACAAATTTAGGTCACGTGGGTAAGTTGCATGTGTGACTCACCCCTGATGCTGAAAAAGATATAAAACCCGGGGTTGACCTCCTCTTCCTGGGAGCTCTTTGCCGCAGCAGTGGTGGCACATGACTCTGGGCCAGCCCTTGTTCTGAGCTCCTGAGCTGAACCTAGATGTTGGTAACTATGAATTGTATTGGGTCTGTCTGTTGATGTTTGTAATTTGTTTGTATTTTGTTCTGAAGTTCAGGATGCTGGATTTTTCCACTGAACTAAGTGAATGCTGTCTGTATGCTGGATTAAAGTAAACTTGTCAACCCCTTCACCTTGCTTTCCTTAGGTAAGTAGATCAGAAGAACCTGTGCTGTTGGCAGCTTTCCGGGTGCTGGCTGTGGGTGGATCTTACACCCCCACAGAAGTTGCTAGCCGGATTGTTAAAACAGAAACTGAATCAATTTTTTACAAATAAAAGCCATTTACCAATTGATAAATGGTCAAAGGATATGAAAAGGGAGTTTCCAGAAGAAGAAATCAAAGCTATCTATAGTCATATTAAAAAGTGCTCTCAATCACTATTGATTAAGAAATGCAAATTAAAAACAATTCTGAGGTACCTTCTCACACCTATCAGAAATGACAAATGCTTGAGGGGATGAGGGAAAACATGTACACTAATAAACTGTTGGTGGAATTGTGAACTGGTTCAAACAATCTGGAGAACAATTTGGAACTATGCTCAAAGGGCTATAAAACTGTGTATACCACTACTAGGTCTGTACCCCAAAGAGATCAAAGGAAAAAGAAAAAGGACCTACATGTTCCAAAAATTTATAGCAGCTCTTTTTTGTGGTAGCAAAAAAATTGGAAATTGTGAAGATGCCCCTCAATTGGTGAATGGCCAAACAAGTTGTGGCATATGGTTGTGTTGTTTTATTATTGTGCTGTAAGAAATGATGAGAAGGGTGATTTCAGAAAAAAAAAGAACATGGAAAGACCTAATAAGAACTAATGCAAAATTAAGTGAGAGCTGGGAGATTATTGTGCACAACAACTGTGCTGTAGTGATGATCAACTATGAACAGCTATTTTCAGCAATACAATGATCCAAGACAATTCCAAGAGACTCATGATAAAAAAATGCCACCTACTTCCAGAGAGAGAAAACTGATTAACACTGAGGGTAAATTGAAGTATAATTTTCTTGATTTCTTTTTTTAATGACTAATATAGTAACAAAATTTTCAGCTCAGTTTTGTAACTCAAAATTTAAAAAGAAAAAAAAAACCATCAAAATAAATAAATGATACATCTGTGTGCTTTTTGAGAAATGAATGCTTGTCCAAAAATATCTCGTGTGTGCATGTATGTGTGTGTGTGTGCAAACACAAAGGCAATTTCTAGTCTATGGATGTGCAAATGGGCTCGATTTGGCCTAGGAACTATAGTTTACTGACCTCTGCATTGTATCACAAATCCATTGGTATATGAGAGATGCCTCCAGAACTTAATGGTTGCACACAATGTCCCAGAAAAATAAAAATAAAATAAGTGAGGTAGATTTTTATTTTGTTTGAGTAAAAAAGATGTCACTGTTTCGTTTTGTTAAAAAGGAAAGAAAGATTGTACCAACAATGAGTTGGTAATGTGACTGCTTAAGGTTAGTTTGTCCCTGTGAGTATGGAAATACCATAGGAACAGGGGACTATAGCCTGAGAGTTGGAAATGACATTGAGGTCATTGAGTCCAGCTCCCTAATTGAGGAGGCTCAGAGTCTCAACACAATGTTTTGATTTCTTTGTTACTCTGGAACATCCTTCAGCTGCTGGTGCCTTTTCGCCCTGGAACATCCCTCCCACAATGCCAGCTCATTGGTGAGTTTCTCCCCAGCCCTTCATTTTGGGAAGGAGCTTGGAATGGCCATCCTTCGTTGCCCTCCTGCCTCTGCTTCTGATTCTCCTAACTTTAAACCATGCCCCCACGCAGATAATCCTCTCCTTTTAGCTCCCATTTGTATGTTGTCTTCCCCCATTAGAATGTAAGCTCTTTGAGAGCAGGTACTGTCTTTATGTTTCTTTGTTTGTGTATCCGTAGAGCTTAGCAAAGAGTCAGGCACACAATAAGCACTTATTAAAAGCTTGTCATCTAACTGCCTGCCAGAAACACGAAGTACTAGTCTCTGAGATGAGATTTGAACTCATGTCTCCCTGACTTCAAGTCTAGCCTTCTATTCCCTTCTATCCTACGATCTGTTTCTCAAAACAACTTTGTTATGCAAGGACAGATAATTAATAGATCTTCATTTACAGAAAGTGTTCATTCATCTCATACAGTAATTTATTCACCACTAAAAAAAAATGAGACCCAGTGTTGGTGAGTTGTTTTTGTTTGTTTTGTTTCATTTTTGGTTTGGTGTTTATTTTATTTTATTTTATTTTATTTTTCTTGGTGTTTCTTACCCAAAGTATCAGAATGTTGTTACAATTCTTCGTAGTGGAAATTTAGATCTTCTAAGCTCAAAATGCCTGTAGGTAAATGAGGTGTTATACTGATTTTACCTACCAGTTCAACTCTAACATTAAGGAGCCAGATCATTATTGTGTCTCTTAATGCACCATGCATCCAAAAGCAAGAACATATTAGCCTGAACAGTCTGGATCTAGTATCTTGAATCAATACACGTTCTTTCGTAGTGACACAGTAGCAGACAATTGCATAATGAAGCTGTCTGTCTTTATTTACACAATGTATTTTTGTATTCACTAGGCCAGAAAGAATAGTTCTGTGTAGCAGCTGTCATTGTATTTTTTGCTTATCTCTGTCCTGTCTGCCAATGTTATAATTCACCAGCTGACACCAGCCTTGGCAGAGACCAAGTGCAGAGATTCAAAGCCAAAGTAACAACAGTGCTCTGAACTCTGACACAATTCATCTTAGTTCCAGTTAGCAAAGGCATATTCTTTGGATTCTCTCTATTGGTGCATTTCACTGCTGGAGTGGGGTGGGGGGAGAGACGTGAGGAGGTGAAGGTAGGGGTGGGAGCAGAAGAGGAAAGAGGGGCAGTGGAGTGGGAAACAGTTATAGCTCTGTCCCGCGCTGTGGAACAGCCTCACAGGAAAAGGAGAAGACAGGGCCAGTTGTAAGAGATGGTGGCTGGAGGCACAGATAATGAGATTCCTGCTTGTTTGATTTTTGCAGAATTGGAAGGATATGAGAGCACATTTGGGATCCAAAAATACACTTCTGTTCAGCTTTACACTGTTTAGAAGTTCAAAGTGTAATTTTTGGCACCTTCCGACTTAGGAAGCTTGTAATTGGGGATGAAGGCAGTTGATTGTGGTCATCCAAAAAGAGCCCAGCTTTGATCGTATATGAGAGACCAAGTAAAACCCACTTGCTCAGCTGGGTCTCTATAGATCCGCATCTGTTTCCACCAGTGGTATTCAGCAGTTGGATGGAACTTTTGCCTTAAAGTATGGGAAGTAAAGAAATATAGAAAAGTAGTGATTGTGTGAAATTATCCCAGGAACTTCTCAGTCCCTGCCACTCTTTGACTCTGTTCTGTAGCTGTCTGAGTCCTTGTCCCTCCAGTTTCTGTCTCTGCCTTACTCATAATATCTTTTCTGGCTCTCTACATGCCTTCTAAGTACATGCTACATACATTCCCAAGATTCCTCAGATCCCTATGCTTAGAATCAGAATTCTACTTTCTGTTCTCTATCCCGACACATTAAAAGCACATTTCCACACATTTTGACAAATAAAAATTTAAAATAATTATCTGAGTAACTGAGGCATTGCTGAAAATTACTCTGGCTTCAATTACCCAGTGACATCAGACACCTGAGATCCTCAATTACTGAACAGATAGTAATGGGCAGTAGAAAGAGCACTGACCTTGCAATCTGAAGACCTGCCTTGTTTCTTACAGCTAACACTTAGCAGTTTTGCCTTTTAGAAAGCTACCCAGCATCTGGGTGTCTCAATTTCCTCAGCTGTAAAATGAAGACAGAATCTGTTCTATCTGCATTGGGGAGTTGTGAAGAATACCATGTAAGACCATATATGTGGATAATATTTACACATATATACATACATACATATATGTATATGTAATAGGGATTGGCGCTAAAATACAACATGCTAAGTTGATTCAATTCTCCACTACGGAAGAGGCTAGGGATCCTGCTTCTGGAAAGGTAAGATAATGTGGAATGGAAGTGCCCAACTTCCTGATTTGCAACATGTGCAGACATGTATGAGGAAGCTGGGTGGCTTAATCAATAGAGCACTATACTGGAGTCAGGAAGTTGTATCATTTTTCAGCTGTGTCCAACTCTTTGTGACCCCATTTGGGGTTTTCTTGGCAAAGATACTGGAGTGGTTTGCCATTTCCTTTTCCAGCTCCTTTTACAGATGAGAAAGCTGAGGAAAACATGGTTAGTGATTTGCCCAGGGTAACACAGCTAGGAAATATCTGAGGCCAGATTTGAACTTAGGACTTTCTGACTACACACCAGCTACTCTGTCTGTTGAACCACCTAGCTGCCCAACAAATGTAAAATGCTTTTCAAACCTTAAAGGAAAATAAAGTGCTAGCTATTTATGTGTTATTAATATTCTATAGCTGTATATCATTTCCTAAGAACATGATGAAGACATAGCTTATTGATGGCTTCAGAGCCAAAACTGGGATGCATTTAAAAGCTGCTAGTCAGGTTCTACCTCTTAGTTTATCTCTTTCCTATCTGGTTGCATTGTGGTGTGAGAAATTCTGTAAGGAGAAAGGCCTTGGGCCCTGCCAGTACAATACCCACATATGACTTGTAAATGAAGTCCTCAGTTTTTGTATTTGTTCTTTCCTATTTTAAGTTAAATGGACTAAGGACAGATGTGACCTTGTGAGTTTTGAAGGTCAGGAAAACGAGCCACCAGAAGTGTGAGAGGTAGAGTCTATGCTAGGACTTGTCTGAAAGATAAAGGGTAAAGAGTAATGTTCTGAGTACACCTGCCTGGCCCAGTCCAACACGAGGAGAGATGTAGACTCATTTACTCATGTCTAAACCATGTTTTAAGTCAACTTCGTGGTGCTAATTCTATGGAGGAATGGTTCAGTCTGAGTCCACCCTCTCCAGAAACCAAGGTGGTATAGGAGAGAATGTGTTTCTGAGGGTTAGAAGGGGAATGTTTGTATTTCTTGTATAGATGGAAAAAATACCCTTTGTAAAGGCTAATTGATGTTTGTTCATGTGGAATTGGGGCACTAATCACTAATGGTTAACAGTGAGTAAAACACAGCAAAACTGAGGCCTAAACCAAAAGAATTACAGAAGAATTACCCCTGATTCATCATTAGTACCCTGGAACCCTTAGGGAGAGATGTAGCCTTGCTCTGGGACAGTGTGTTCAGAGTTAATCACTATACACAGACATACATAAACATGATATAGATAGATATAGATATATGTATGTATGTAGATACATACATATTTGTATAATGTATGTACATATATAATATGCTACATAGTGTATCTGTTATAATAAATCTGTGTTTTCCATACTATATTCTAACATACATGTACATGCTTCGTTAGTCATGAAGTTCTATAAATTATTAGGTAATTTCTTCATTTTTACATTTCTCCTTGTTTGTAGCAACACAGTCTGATCAAGAAAGCTAGCATCTCCATAAATTTAGAAAAATTTGGCCCTTTTTTTTCAAATCTGGGGCTATAGGCCTTGAAGGGTTCAGGCTATATTCTACAGCTGGTACAAATTCTCTTCTATTGTTATCTTGGTATTACTTAATTGGTTCAGCTGTTGAAGTGAGAAGAGGAAGCTGATATCACAGTTATTAGGAGCAAGAGAAGGAAGGATAATGATTAATCAAAACCATTTAAACCTAAAATATAACCAGTAGGTCATAGAGCATTACAAATAAAAGAGTGGCATGTAAAATGGCCAACACAGTTGAAATCATAGCCCTTAATTAAACCAGCCTTCCTTCCAAGCATCATCAGATGGTGGAGAATGAAGGAGAGTATATTTTCCTTTGGACATGTTCTCACCTCTCAAAAACATCTGTAAGGTATTGGATTTACCACCAGGCCCTTTCCTTAAGGCTCTAACACTTTCCTAGTATGGTAGGCCAGGAATTGACTTAAACATCACGCAGATGCCAAGAACAGATAAAGGGACTTCATTAATGTTGGAAAGAACAACCACAAAGCAATCAAAACTAAACATTGTGAAATCCCAAAGAACATGCTTGGCCTCAAAGAAGATATATATACATATACATATATATATATATATATATATATATATATATATATATATATATATGTATGTATGTATGTATATATGTATGTATATATATATATATATATATATATATATATATATATATATATATATATATATATATATGTATATATATGAAGACACCTTTTCTTCTTTCTTAGGAAGGTGGTGAGGGGTCCACCAACATCAGAGTTTTCAATGCGTTGATTAGCTTTCCTGAGTTTTTTCTTTTCCTCTTGAAAAATGTTGTAAGGGATAGGTCTCTTAGGGGGAGGGAAGAAAAAAGACATGGAGGGAGGATTTAAGCTCATGGAATGCTACAGAATAGTTTAAATTTTCAAGGGAAACACTAACATTCAACACCTGTCAAATTCAGAAACAACTACTAGCTAGAGGTGGCTCAGTTTGAAATTGGATCAATGACGTCCTTTTCAATCATATTATCACATGTTTGAGAAATGCTTTTGTTTACTAATTTTTGTACATGGCAGCATCTTTTCAAACTTTCTCTTTTGTGGTGTCATATCTTTCGTAACATGGGTTTCAGAGATTTCTATGATAAAGAAAAATACAATTCACAAAAATCAATGTGAAACCAGAAAAAGGATGGCAGTGTGCCATCAGGAGCCAGGTTTTGACAAGTTATACAATGCCCAACAGGCATATACATCCTAATAGTACAGAATCATAGTTATTTGAGAATGAAATAAAAGTATCACTTTTTCTTTCCATTTATTCGAACTGTTTTTTAAACAGCTACTAAGTTCCTAGGACGTAAGAACTTAGAAAGTTATTTATATCCATTTAATAAATGAAACCATTAAGTATTTTATTACTATTATTATTATTGTTATTACTGTTATTATCATTATTATTACCTAGGGTCATCATAAAACATTACTGAAACACTAAGATCTCTGTGAACAAAGAAAGTTTGGTAAGTTCTATACCAGTGGTTTTGAACTAAAACAGATTCAGGTCTCTAAACCATAAATAAGGATCCTATAGGCACATGTTGACTTAGAAAACCACATATTAACATTATGTATATTTTATTGTATTTTTATTTATTTTGTTAAATAGTTCTCAATTTCATTTTAATCTGCTTTAGGTCACATTTGAGGAGAAAGAAGCATTTGGACATATTCATCAATGAAAGCATCTAGAAAATTATATTGAAGGAGATTCATAACCAGCGGTGTGCTAGAGCCAGCTGGTATTTACTCTCAAGAGCTGATTGTTAAATTTTCAGTGTGAGCATATACACCTCAGAAATCAATAAATGGTACAAATCAGGGCTTGATTTATTGTTTTATTGATAGTCAGCAGCTCTCACGGCAGACCATTCCACTTTGGTACAGCTAAAATTATTAGGAAAGTGTTCTTGCCTTTGAACCTAAATTTGCCTCTTTGCAATTTATACATATTATTCCTTGTTCTACCATCTGGAGCTACACAAAACAAGTTTAATCACTTCTCCACATGATAGCCCTTCAGACACTCAAAGGGTAGTATCACGAGTCCTCTCTTCTCCAGACTAACCAGGCACAATTTCTTCAACCAATCTTCATATGACATGGACTCCGTTATGGTAATCAGGACAGGACTTTTTGCTATTCTCTTTTGGAATGCTAAGGCCATCAAGTGCCTTTAATGAGTCTTGCCTTTGTTTGAATAGGGCAGGTAAAGTGGGCCCATTTTTTCTTTTGTTTTGGAGTGCTTCTCAGCACTAAGGAATCTTTGATTAAATCCTGAGTCTTTGATGACCTGCTTACGTCAAGAGAAGGCCTGGTTCACATGGGTTTGAGTCACATGGTTGTGACATCCTTTGACCCTGAAGAAGTGGTTGTACATATATATACTCAGAGGTTAGCATTTCACTTTTGTGGGCACACTCATTGGAAGTGTTGGTGATTTGGCCAGATGAGACTTTGGGTAGCCGTTGGAGCCCCCTGGCTTTGAAAACTCAGATGTTGTTGCTTCTCTCTCTGGTAACTACATAATTCCCTGGTCAGATAGCTAGAGGCCTATCAATTTCTCTGTGTGTTTGCTCTGTTTATATAATATATGCTTATAATTTCTGTTTGTATACTCTCTGAGGTTCAGGGTGCTCTTTTTCCACAGAACTAAGTGAATGATATATGTATGCTTAATTAAAGTAATATTGTTAACACCTTAAAGTTGCTTTCCTCAGAAAAGCAGATCAAATAACCTGTGCTACAGCAACATTGTTGTTACAGACTCGTAGCCCATCATCATCTGAGTTGCCTTCCTCTGTGCTCTTTCAGGTTTATCAGTGACCCTCTTTAATGTATGGAGCTCAGAATTGAAAACATTTTCCAGAAAAGATCTGAAAGGGGTAGAGTACAGTGGGTTATCACCTTCCTGTTATTGAAAGATATGGCCCTACTAATACAGCCTAAAATTGTATTAGCTTTTTTGGCAATCACACCACACTGGTGACTCACATTAAGTCCGCTAAAGGCCCCAAGATATTCTTCAGAACAATTGTTATCAATGCCTCCCCTATTTTACATTCTTGAGGTTCATATTTTTGTGCTCAAGTACTAGATTTTACATTAATCGCTACTGAATTTCATCTTATTAGAATTAGCCCCAAACTCCAATTTGTTAAAATTGTTTTGGATTCTAACTCTATCATCCACTGTGGGAGCTATTCCTCTTAGCTTTGTGACATATTTGATGAGACTACCATCCATATCTTTATCTAAGCCACTGGGGAAAAAAAAAAAAGTTAAAACAGCACAGGATCAGCAACATATTCCTGGAGTACTTCAATGGAGAATTCCTGCAATCTTCACTTTGAACCATTAACAACTACCCTTTAAGAAAGGCCATCCAGTCAGTACTGATTCTATCTAATTGTATTGCCATTTAATCCATACTTCTCTAATATCTCCACCAAAATAACATGAGATACTTTATCAAAGGACTTGCTAAAATCTAGGTAAATTATATCCATACTATTCCCCTGCTGTATTAGTTTAGTAATCCAAGATGAGTTTTTTTTTTGTGAACAGTATTTTATTTTTTCCAATTATATGTAAAGTTTTCACCATTCATTTTTATAAAATTTTGAGTTTCTAATTTTCCTTCCTCTGCCACTCTCCCCTGCCCTTCCCAAGAGCAAGCAATATGATATAGGTTATACATGTGCGATCATGTAAGCATATTTCAATATTAGTCATGCTGTGAAAGAAGAATTAGAACAAAAGGGAAAAAAAAAACATGAGAAAGTAAAAAAAAAAGTGAAAATAACGTGCTTCAATCTGCATTCAAACTCCATAGCTCTTTTTCTGGATGTGGACAGCATTTTCTATCATGAGTCTTTTGGAATTATCTTGGATCATTGTATTGCTGAAAGAAGCCAAGTCTATCATAGTTGATCATCACACAATGTTGCTGTTACTATGTACAATATTCTACTGGTTCTGCTCATTTCACTTAGCATTAGTTCATGTAAACCTTTCCAGGTTTTTCTGAAACCCCGTTTATCATTTCTTAAAGCACAATAGTATTCCATTACATTCACATACCATAACATGTTCAGCCATTCCCCAATTGATGGGTATTCCTTCATTTTCTTTTTCTTTGCCACCACAAGAAAAGCTGCTGTAAATATTTTTGTAGGTCCTTTTTCTTTTTTTATAATCTCTTTGGAATACAGACTTAGTAGTCATATTGCTAGATCAAAGAGCTTAGTTTTATAGCCCTTTGGACATAGTTCCAAATTGCTCTCCAGAATGCTTGGATCAGTTCACAACTCCACCAACAATGTTTTAGTGTCCCAATTTTACCAAATATTCCCCAAAATTTATCATTTTCCTTTTCTGTTATGTTAGCCAATCTGATAGGTTTGAGATAGTACCTCAGAATTGTTTTGATTTGCATTTCTGATTTGCATAGTGATTTAGGGCATTTTTCCATATGACTATAGTTAGTTTTAATTTCTTCATCTGACAACTACCTGTTTATATCCTTTGAACAGTTATCAATTGGGGAATGACTTGTAGTCTTACAAATTTAACTTAGTTCTCTATATATGTAATAAATGAAGCCTTTATAAGAAATGCTGTCTGTAAAAATTATTTCCCAGCTTTCTGCTTTCCTTTTAATCTTGATTGCATCATATTGACCTATGCTTTAAGGTGGTGTGTTGAATCTTTAAGTAGACTAGTAATCACTACTTCCTCTTCTAGATGTTTATCAATCATCCTTTAATAAACTGTTAAAAGAATTTTCCAAGGAATCAAAATCAAGTTCATTAGCATTTGGTTTGCAAACTCTGTTCTTGTCCTCTTTTTGAAAAATTGTTACATATGCCTATCTTCCATCATGTAATTCCTTTCTTCCTCCCCCCACCCAAAATCTTTAAAACATCTTTTACAATGGTTCAGTGATTAACCTCTGTCACTTCTAGATGTGAGAAAATAGTTCATCTGGATCAGGTCACTTAAATTCATCAAAAGTACCTAACTAGTGCTCTTTCCATTTATTTCTGATGTCTACTTCCTGTTCTACCACATACCCAGTTATTTCTAGTATAAAGAGAGTTTTCTCTCACCAAGAAAATGGAAGTCAAATTAAAATTTAGCAATGTTGCCTTTTGCGTCATCAGTTATAATCTTATCTATCCCAAGCAAACATCATATCCCTTCAGTGATTATCCTTTTTCTCCTTCTGTCATTTCAGTTGTGTTCTACATTTTGTGGCCCCATTTGGGGTTTTCTTGGCAAAGATACTGGAGCAGTTTGCCATTTCTTCTCCAGATAAGAAACTGTGGCAAACAGGGTTAAGTGATCTGCCCAAGGTCACATAGCTTGTAAGTGTCTGAGGTTAGAGTTGAGTCAGGTCTTCCTGACTCCAGGCCAGGATCTCTATCCACTGTGCCACCCAGCTGTCTTTAAAGAACTTCTCCTTATATAGCTTCAAAGAAACTTGTCATCCTTCCCTTCCCTTTTCAGATTCAGATCTTTCTAAACTTTAGCATCCATGTCACTATCTTCATCTTCTGTTACTTGATTTCTCTTCCATCTTCTGTATATGTCTTTTTAAAATATAAATCGGTTGGTGAGTTTCTGGTGCACCAACATCATTTTTTCTGAACAAATCCATCTTCCCTCCTCATTGGAATTATTTCTCTTTGGGTTTTTAGAATTTTACTTTTGAGCATCTCTGATCCCTCCCAGGCTGACTTTCCCTGGAGCACATTAGTCTGAAATCCTACTTATCTTTTTCCTGAATATGTGTAATTGCTTTCCTGAAATTTATAGTACATGTCAAACTATGGCCAGATTTCCTTTTCTTCTCCATGACAAACTCTAGGATGATAAGATCACTTCCCGCCTAGGTTTCCATCATTTCTATTTCAACAACCAGTTCCTCTCTGTTAGAAAGAATCAGATCCAGAATAGAATTTCTCCTAAGGGGGTCATTATCCTTTCAAAAGATTAAATTTTCACCAATGCAAGAAGTTAGTGTTTGTTCTGCAGTAACTCTGTGTGTGTTACAGAGAGAGAGAGAGAGAAACAGAGAGAGAGAGAGAGAGAGAGAGAGAGACAGAGAGAGAGACAGAGAGAGAGAGACAGAGAGAGAGAGAGAGAGACAGAGAGAGAGAGAGACAGAGAGAGAGAGAGACATAGAGAGAGAGACAGCGACAGAGACAGAGGGAAAGCTCAAATGTGATTAGATGAAGTCCCTCTTCTGTAACCTTGGTGCCAGGCTTCTGATCTGTTTCCCAAACTCCTCATCTATTTCCTCTTTCTGGGCACAGGTGCTCTTCTGGGCCATCTCAGTCATCCTGATTGATATCTGGCCACTGGAACCAGATGGTTCTGGAGGAGAAAGTAAAGTCAGTGACTTTGCACAGCCCTCCCTCACTCAGATCAAAGTCAATTGCAAGTCATGTCATTGTCTCCCTAATGTCATTGTCTTCTTCAAGAACAAAGAACAAACTACAACTCATGAATAGTCTGAGCTGCCCGAATGGCAACTCAGTTGGCCAATTCCAGTTGGGCAACTCTGCTCGTCCTCTCTTCTCCTCTCCTCTCTCTCCTCTCATCTCCTCTCCACTTACCCAAGAGTGTTTTACCCAAAGGAAGATAAATTTTCATGGCTGAAAGCTACCTAGTCAACTTGGCATTTACTGGCTAGATATCTTTCTCAAAGACAAAGCCTTAAACCCAATTCACTCTGGATCTCATGGATTGGACAACAATAGGTCCCTGCTCAAGCACCACTTAATGGTTATTTTGGGGCCCTTCTGGCTCCCAGTGATTGTAAATAGTAAGTGTTTCTCTTTGGGGCAGCAACCCTGAGGGTCTTCCCCTCCCATTTTGACTTTTTTATTAAAAGATCTTTCCCTTGACTCACTTCTTAAAAAGGCCTATTCACTGAATAAGTGTTGCCTCACTCAAAGTGAAAACCTGAAAAGACTTTAGCTTAAAAGGGCCAAGATCTCCCACTACATCCTGGGCCATCTCCAGTCATCATGGTAGATATCTGGCCACTGGACTGAGATAGCTCTGGAGAAGAAAGTGGGGCTGGTGACTTTGCACAGCCCTCCTTCCTTCAAATCAAAGTCAACATATCATGCTTTCCCTGATGCCATGGTCCTCTTTGAGAACAAAGGACAAACCGCACACAGGTGCTCTTAAGCATATTCCAATGATAGCAACACTTGTGTTTCTTGTTCCTTTGTTTTTCCTCCAAATACTTCCAATCAAGATTCTGCCCTTTAGTTCCTGGATTTCCTCACATGAGTGTATATATATATATATATACACATATATATATACACATATACATATATATATACACACACATATGTATATTTTAATATACAATACTACCCTTATCCCTTTTCCTTTTACCAAAGATTACCAAGTAGAGTCATAGTCCAGCCATGGCTTTCATTCCACCAAGTTTCAGTGATACTATGAGGTCAAATTTACCCATTTAGGAATTTTCCCACAAAGGAAACTGTCCCAGAGAAGTGAAATGATTTGTCCAAAGTTACCTAGATAGAAAAACCCAGAGCTGACATTGCAACCAAGCTCAGCAACTCCATTTTTTTTTTTATCTTTCTGCTATATTGTGTTATCTTCCCTCCTTCGGAAGGAAGAATTCAGAAAAACACCTTCAAATTGTCACAATTTTTAATTGTGAATTTCTTAAGTTAAATTTGATTTTCTTTTTAACTGTGAATTCAAAGCTCTGATTTTCCCCCAAATTAATTACTCATTTCTTCTTCTATGAGTTCTATCTTTTGAACCATTCTGGAATATCTTGTTGTTCCATGATCTTTGGGAAGACCACAAACTATTTTTCTTTTATCAAGTAATTTATTTTGTGCTCCATTATATTATGCTTTGATTTAACTTGGATATTTTATTCATTTTTCCCTTTATTTTCTTTTATCTTCTCTGCTGGTTTACCTGTAGGTTAGTTGTGTTTTTCTTTAGGCTTTCTTTCTTAAATATATTGTTGTCTTTTTTAACCTTTCTATTCTATTCCCTCTAGGTTCTTTCCTCACGTTTTGGGTTTTCCTTCTTCCAAAGCTTCACAGCTTCAGGTCAAGCTGCTAGCTTCCTATACTCTCCAGCAGCTGGACTATCTGGGATTTATCCAGAAAAACTCCCTAACCTGAACAAACACCTTGGGAAAGAGATAAGCCCTTTTGTATTTCTATTTCTTTCTCTGTCATGCCCAACACTCATACCTTCTTGCCCATGAATCTGAGGTCTGCTCATATTTCCTATACTTTCCATATCCTCACCCCCCCAAACACACACACACACACACACACACACACACACACACACACACACTTCCTCACTTCTACTAGTTCTCCTGTCGCCAACCAGAATCAGTGTTTGACAAGTCTTGGAAGATCAGAGGCATTCAGGACAGCCCATAGGTATGACAGATGCCCATACTCAGAACCCATGTTACACAATTGCAAGTTTGTTTGAACTCATTTCCTTCTACATGTGGAATGAGTTGGGGTGGGGATGCTGATTGGAACCTTTAAATATTAAAGATCTCTGAGATTATTTCATAAAGTTTTTAACTTACGTGAGGAAATAGCTTTATATCTTGTGGATTAGCTGTAACTACTCTATATCTAGTGCATAATTCCTTTCTTTGTGATTTTTGTGTAGTTGCATTTTAGAAAATGCAAAGACTTATATTTCTTGCCAATTAATTATATTTCCAAAACAAAATTTCCTTCCACAAATGGCAAAGGGTTGATCAAATATCAACATAATACAAATAAACATAATCTAAAGCCTCACCACATTTCTACTACATATGGGTGTGTGTTTTGCAGGCTAATTATTTGGTAGCAATTTGGTTTGAAGTTGGATTACTTCTGTTTATAGAAAGACCTGATGTCAGTATTTAACAGTGATGTTCCTATTCTTTTGGAGTCACTAAAGATTTAATACCACTTATTGACATGACATCTTTTTTTTTTAATTTATTTTTTTTAAATGCAATTTATTTATTTAACATATTTGGTTTTCAGCATTGATTTTCACAACAGTTTGAATTACCAATTTTCTCCCCATTTCTACCCTCCCCCCCACTCCAAGATGGCTTATATTCTGGTTGCCCTGTTCCCCAGTCAGCCCTCCCCTCTATCACCCCCCTCCCCTTCCATCCCCCTTTCCCCTCCTTTCTTGTAGGGCAAGATAAATTTCTATGCCCCATTGCCTGTGTATCCCATTTTTTAGTTGCATACAAAAACTTTTTTTGTTTTTGAACATCTGATTTTAAAACTTTGAGTTCCAAATTCCCTTCCCTCTTCCCTTCCCACCCACCCTCCCCAAGAAGTTGAGCAATTCAACCTAGGCCATACATGTATTATTATGTATAACCCTTCCACAATACTCATGTTGTGAAAGGCCAGCTACATTTTGCTCCTTCCCAACCCATCCCGCCTTATTGAATTTTCTCCCTTGACCCTGTCCCCCTTCCAAAGTGTTTGTTTTGATTACCTCCACCCCCATCTGCCCTCCACTCCATCATCCCCCCGCCTTTTTTTTTTTATCTTCCTCCCTTTTCTTTCCTGTGGGGTAAGATACCCAACTGAGTATGTATGGTATTCCCCGTCAGGCCAAATCTGATGAGAGCAAGGTTCACTCATTCCCCCCTCACCTGCCCTCTCCCCTCCTCCCATAGAACTGCTTCCTCTTGCCACCTTTATGCGAGATAATCCACCCCATTCTATCTCTCCCTATCTCCCTCTCTCAGTATGTTACTCTCTCATCCCTTAATTTCATTTTATTTCTTTTAGCTATCTTCCCTTCATCCTCAACTCACCCTGTGTCTGCTCTCTCTCTTTTACATATATATATATATATATATATATATATATATATATATATATATATATGTATACATAAACACACATATATATATACACATACATACACATACATACATATACACATAGATACATACATACATACACATTCACTTATATATATATATAAACACACATATATATATGCATATTCCCTTCAACTACCCTAATACTGAGGTCTCATGAATCATACTCATCATCTTTCCATGTAGGAATGTAAACAAAACAGTTCAACTTTAGTAAGTCCCTTGCAAATTCCGTTTCTTGATTACCTTTTCATGCTTCTCTTGATTCTTGTGTTTGAAAGTCAAATTTTCTATTCAGTTCTGGTCTTTTCACTGAGAAAGCTTGAAAGTCCTCTATTTTATTGAAACTCCATATTTTGCCTTGGAACATGATACTCAGTTTTGCTGGGTAGGTGATTCTAGGTTTTAATCCTAGCTCCATTGACCTCCGGAATATCGCATTCCAAGCCCTTCGATCTCTTAATGTAGAAGCTGCCAGATCTGGGTTATTCTGATTGGGTTTCCACAATACTCAAATTGTTTCTTTCTGGCTGCTTGCAGTATTTTCTCCTTGATCTGGGAGCTCTGGAATTTGGCAACAATATTCCTAGGAGATTTCTTTTTGGGATCTATTTGAGGAGGCGATCGATGGATTCTTTCAATTTCTATTTTGCCCTGTGGCTCTAGAATATCAGGGCAGTTCTCCTTGATAATTTCCTGAAAGATGGCATCTAGGCTCTTTTTTTGATCATGGCTTTCAGGTAGTCCAATAATTTTTAAATTATCTCTCCTGGATCTATTTTCCAGGTCAGTGGTTTTTCCAAGGAGATATTTCACATTGTCTTCCATTTTTTCATTCCTCTGGTTCTGTTTTATAATATCCTGATTTCTCATAAAGTCACTAGCTTCCACTTGCTCCAATCTAATTTTTAAAGTAGTATTTTCTTCAGTGGTCTTTTGGACCTCCTTTTCCATTTGGCTAATTCTGCCTTTCAAGGCATTCTTCTCCTCATTGGCTTTTTGGAGCTCTTTTGCCATTTGAGTTAGTCTATTTTTTAAGGTGTTGTTTTCTTCAGTGTATTTTTCAGTATTTTTTTGGGTCTCCTTTAGCAAGTCATTGACTTGTTTTTCATGGTTTTCTCGCATCCTTCTTATTTCTCTTCCCAATTTTTCCTCTACTTCTCTAACTTGCTTTTCCAAATTCTTTTTGAGTTCTTCTATGGCCTGGGGCCAGTTCATGTTTTTCTTGGAGGCTTTTGTTGTAGGCTCTATGACTTTGTTGTCTTCTTTAGGCTGTATGTTTTGGTCTTCTTTGTCACCAAAGAAAGAATCCAAAGTCTGAGACTGAGTCTGGGCGCGTTTTCGCTGCCTGGCCATATTCCCAACCAACTGACTTGACCCTTGAGTTTTTCAGTGGGGTATGACTGCTTGTAGACTAACGAGTTCTATGTTCTACGTTTGGGGGGGAGGTGCCAGCTCTGTCAGAGCCGCACTCCTCCTTCCCCAAGGACCCCCAGTCCAGGCTGGGCTTAGATCTTCAGCAGGCTGTTGCACTCCTGCTCTGATCCGCCACTTAATTCCTCCCACCAGGTGGGCCTGGAGCCGGAAGTAACAACAGCTGTAGCTGCCCCACCTCCGCTGCCCCCGGTGCTGGAAGCCGAACCGGGAACTCCTTCCACTCCCGCAGCTTTTCCCACTAACCTTCTCCGCAGTCTTTGGTGTTTGTGGGTCGAGGGGTCTGGTAACTGCCGCAGCTCACATATTCAGGGCGCTAGGGCCCCCTGCGCCCGGCTTCTGGTCTGGATCGTCCACACCGCTCAGGCTGGGCTCTGCTCCACTCCGTTCCCAGCTCCCAGCTCCGTGTGGAATAGACCTCACCCAGAGACCATCCATGCTGTCCTGGGCTGGAGCCCTGCTTCCCTCTGCTGTTCTGTGGGTTCTGCCGTTCTAGAATTGGTTCAGAGCCATTTTTATAGGTTTTTGGAGGGACTCGGGTACGGAGCTCACTCTAGTCCGTGCTTACCAGCTGCCATCTTGGCTCCGCCCCCCTTGACATGACATCTTGCACATGAACTCTTGGCTAGATTTTTCTTTCTTTTCTTCTGAAGAAAACAAACCAGGTTAAACAGACTAGCTCTTGGAAAATCTTCAGTATTCATTATTGCTGTTAAGTCTTGGTAGATATTTTAAAACTTCATTGACCTAAAATATCTACTAGGTGTGAAGGAGTAAGAAGATGGAGACAGGATTAAGAGAGGAAAATTGGACCTATAATGTGCTGATTTACACAGTTAACCTAAAGATGATATGTAGTAGTTGATACTGGGAGGCAGTGACTGTCTTAGGATGGCTCAGTTGTGATAACAATAAATATTTTGAGAAGGACCTTGTCAGGAGCTACTATTGTCTTAGAGTGTGGGTTAGGCAGAAGGAGTAGAAATGAAAACCTTTACAGAAGTTATACAAAATGGGGAAAAACCTTTTGAAGTTTTAGCAGGCAAACTTATGAGGCTATAGGTTATTAGGCTTTAAAGAAATCTATCAACATGAAATTTTAGAAGAATTACAACAAATCTTACTTAATATAAAAAAAAATCTTCTATTTAGGAAAGGAGACTCCCAAAATAGTGGCTGCATTTAGAGTCACAGTAGAAAATAGTCAACAATGACATGTGATATCATATAGCTATATTAATAATACTGGCTTGATCCATCAGTTAGCCTTACATCAATAAGTAGAGATTTATGCTTACCTGGAACTCTAAACTGGTCTCAACATTTAAAATAAGTACTCTTTTAGGAAAGATAAAAAGGCCTCCCAGAGCAAGTTGATAGACAGTGAAAACTGGAAGAAAGTTATTGACATAGTCCATTTGGGTGGTAGTGATAGTCTGTACCAGACAGTGAAAATAGAAATGAGGTGATAGATGCAGGAGGTGATACAGAGAAGAAACTTTTAAAAATAGACATGACAATTCATTAGGTTTGAGAGGTAAAAGAATAGAAAAGCCAGAGATAAAGAATAAAATATCAGCAAAGAACCTTAAGGACCCAGCTAAGGGCTTGGTTTGGTTTGGATTGGACTTGTTTTTTCACATATATATTGAGCTCCTGGTGAGAAAATTCTCTCACCAATGCACATGGGCATCTACTCTATAACTTATAGTCCTAGTGAACTGAGAGGTTAAGTGGCAGGGTCACACAGCCAATATGTGTCAAAGTTGGGACTTTAACCCTTTAACCCAGGTCTTCCTGACTCCCAGGCCATCTCTCTATCTGTTGTCATGTTGCTTTTTCAAATTATCATGTACCAGGAGTCTGTAGTGTGTGAAATCAGTTTGATTTTGCAATTTTGTCCTTCCATTATCACCAATTGGCCAGGAATCGCATAGATGAAATTATCCAAGGAAGAGGATTCTCAGGTCAGGAACAGAAAAAGGTCAGGGGGAAACACTGGAATTCTAGGAAAGTAGCTAGTTAAACATTACCATGGAGACTCCAGAAGGAGAACTCTGGGTATAAAGGCCTAAATAAAGCCAAAACTGGCAGAGATAAGGTGGGGTAGGGGGTGGCTTGCTGGAGATGAACTCAAAAACAAAGCCTGAATCAAGAGTTGCAAAGAGTTGGTTGAGTATAAGAATGTAAGATGAAACTGAGGAACAAAATTGCAAAACACTTGATAAGGAAAGGAAGATTATTAAAAAGATGGTAAGGTCTAGGTTGTATTCATGCTGGTATGAGGCTGATGAGGTAAAAGAAGATCATTGAAGTACTTGAAGAATTGTGTACTCAGATTGTTTTTGTTATGAGAAAAAAATTGACTCTGACAGCTATAAAAGACTGGTAAGAAGCATTTCATGTCTCAGATTCTCAAGGAAAAAATGGGTTATTCCTTTCAAGAGGACAACCAAGTTTCCTAGAATTTTCATTAAGAACTTCATATATTCCAGCACTTGTTTTCACTCAACACAGATCCTATTGACAGATTGGAAATGTTACAAATGAAAGCATTAAGCACCCTCTCCTATTTAACAAATAGGAGAGCACATTGCTTGCTGACCCTTGAATACTGGGAATGAAATGAAATGAATATTTTTAGAAGACAGATTCTAATATTTTCTTCTATCTCCACCTACTTTCTCAGCATACTGCTGACATAATAAAATCTGTTAAAGAAGGATATTAAGTTAATATGGTTTAAAAAGTAGCAAAAATGCCAGATGGATTTTTTAAACTATATATCCTTATCTTTGCTAAAGATTTTTGCTAAATTTTCCCACCTAAAATGGCATATTAAATGACTAGATCAGAAAAGATGAGATTAGTTGGTGTATTTCCCCTGAAGTCCATCAAATCCATTCAGTAAGCAAGCTGTTTTAGAAGGAAGGTAAGTATTCCTTTTCCTTAAAATTCTTAATATTTTCTGTCTTACTGTCAGCTGTTTATGTGGAGAGTTACAAAGATTTACAGAACCCTTTGTGGTAAGTAGTAAATCTGATGAAGATTATGGAGGTTTATGCATTTTGACATACTGTGATGTGACCTTAATCTCACTAAGTCGAAGGGAAAAAGAAATTATGTTTCTTTCTACAGACCTATCATCTATTCTGAGATAATTCTGATTTCCATTTCATTTCTATATGGACCTTCATTTTTCGTGCATGTTTGGTATAAAGTATAGGGGGGAAATGCCTTTGAAAAATGTCATAATGGAGCAGGTATTTGAAATATGATGCCGTCTACATAGTGTTGAGAGAGAAATCCACTCTCTCATTGACATTCACAAATGGTGACTAATGCATGTAAGTAAAATGTGTAATTTACAAAATTACCAACATTCGGGAAGGACTCAGAATGAGGATCTCACTTGTTCTGACTATTTCCTGAAGAGAATTCCAATGAGGTTTACTTCATTGCTATAAATAGGCTACAATCACAAGCCAAAGAAAAGCTTTGACATGTAACTGAGTGTGAAAGGGATTGCTGGTCACATTGCCCTTTTTGTACACATCCATACAGAGAGAGAGCGACCATTATTAGTGGAGCCAACCTCAAATATGGAGAATATAAGTGTAGACCAAAGTCAAAAACTATAACATAAGTACTAAAGACAGCTTGTGGTCTTGTGGTTACTAAACTTTCCTTACCCTTACTTTAAGAGATACCATCAAAATCCTTAGCACTGTCAAATAACTCAATATCAGAGACATGTTCCCCAGGGTGCAGTTACAAAGCAGGTCATAATGTATCTTCTTTAATGTCATTTCCATTATAACCTGCTTTGTAACTACACCCTAGGGAACATGGAATTTTCCATCTGACTTAATAGTTGAAACTTTGTCTATATGTTATTTTACCCATTAAAATGCAATCTCCTGGAAAGAAAAGACAGGATTGCATCTACTTCTCTGTTTGTATCACCCATACTTAACATAGTGCTTTGCATATAGTAAGCACTGAATAAACACTTTTTCATTAATTCGTTGATCTTCAGCCATAAGCACTTGCATCAGATAAATGCTTTTTCCTTCTCTCCAGAAGTGGTAGTCTATCATACTCCTTTTACAAATGCATGACAGAATCCAGCAAATAGTAGGACTCTGGGCAACAGTTTCCAAAAGTTTCTGGTCCTGTGATGTAGTGGGCCAGCACAGAAATGCAAGATGAAAGATCAGATTGTGTGCTCCTCCAGAGCAAGGACAACTTTCTTTGTATCTCAGTGCTTCTCACATGTCTGCAACTTCACAGTTGCTTAATAATTAAGACTTGACTGAGAGGAGATCAACCAAGTAGACTATCTAAAGCAGCGTTAGTGGATTTGTGACATTTCTGATTCAAATAATAGCATTCTTATATAGATCCAAATATAGTAAAACTTTGGCTATTTCTTTCTTATTTCTCAAATATTCATGACTTCATGAGATTAGACACTTCACAATGATGTGGCTCACAACCCCTTAGTAATTAAACAATCTACTCTAGTGACAAATATAGAAATAATGTATCTCTAGGCAGCCAAATTTCTGATGATGAATTTCTCCTGCCTTAATTATAGGCAAGTCTTTGGATGATGAGCACAATTCCTTTATTTAATGTATGTGTTATTAAGTACTTACACTGTACCAGCCACTGGGCTAGTTGCTGGCAACATAAAATCAAAAACAAAACAATCCTCTCTCCCACAAGAAGCTTACATTCTATTTGAGGAAAAAAAATAAGAATACAAAAATATAACAAAAGAATAAATATATGTATATAATATAAAAGTATATAACATTTATATATAATAAATAGATAACAAAATAGTAAGAAGTAACTTCCAGATGGCAGAACACTGGCAACTGGAAGTGAGGTGTGGGGGTGGGAATTAATACAGATGTTCTTCAAAAAGGTATAGACTCCTACCTTATGATCACTGATCTGAAGCTGAAAAATACCTTGAACCTTGTGTACCTTGAGTGACTCATTCAAGGTAAAATACCTACGCTGAAAGAAAGAACCTGGATTCAAATTCAGGTCCTAAGACTTCAAGTTCATTACTCTTTCCCCTGCCCCACAGATGGTATTTGAGTTGAACTTTTGAAGAAGCCCTGGGCTGGACATGGTAACACATGCCTGTATTTCCAGCTTAAATTTGTGCTTTAAGGAATGGTGAAGAAGAGTTACCAGTATTACTAAGAAAGAGGTATAAATATAAATGTAGATATAGATATATACACATATTCGTGTGCACACAAACATATATACATACATACTCATACACATGTCTGTGTACATATCTCTACTATAGAGATAGATTGTAGATAGATTAGACAATAGCTAGTGAAAGATGCTGGGGCAGTTAGGTAGTAAAGTGGATAAAGTGCTTATCCTGGAGTCAGGAAGATGCATCTTCCTCAGTTTAAATCTGGTCTCAGATACTTAGTAGCTGTGTGACCACATGCAAGTCACTTCAACCTGTTTGCCTCAGTTCCTCTTCTATAAAATGATCTGGAGAAGGAAAGAGCAAATCACTCCAGTATCTTTGCCAAGGAAAACCCTGTATGAGGTCACTAAGAACTGGGCATGACTGAAGACAATTGAACAGCAAAAGTGATAGATAATAGAGTAAGATAATTAGGTAGATAGACAGACAGATAGATAGATAGATAGAGAGATGGATAGATAGACAGACAGATGGTAGGTATTTCTTTTTAACTAGACTTGATTTTCATCCTTATAAATAACTCCTAGGGAATAATTTTCTCTATCAATACATGTCAGCACTTTCTCTGCTATATGTAGTCTCAGAGAGTTATCTGCCTATGATCCTGAGACCTTAAGTGACTTGCCTGGGGTCAGACGATGAGTACGAATCAGAGTCAGGACTTGAACTTGTTTCTCTGAACTCAAGGCCAGCTCTCTAAGACTCTACAATATTTTTTTCTATAAATATTGAGATAGACTTAGGCAGAGACATATACATAAAGGTATAGACATAGACATACGTGGAGACATAGGAATAAATGTAAGCATTGATACAAATAGATATTAATATAACAAAGTGAAAGAATCTTTACTTAAGAAAGTAAATATGATCCTATAGGTATCTGTGAAATGTAATAGGATATAACCCATGACTATGTCTTTGTAAAGGTAATTTTTTTCAAAAGAAACAGATTAGATAAAAGAGACAGTATGTAACACAAATACATACTCAAATAAGGCCATCCATGAACCAGAGAAAAAAACAATGGTGGAGAGCATCTAACTGAGGATCAATAGAGGGAGAAACAGAAGTAATATTTCAGTGCATGTTTGAACAGAACAGTCAGAGAAAAGAAGGAAGTGGATGATGAGTTCAAGATTCAGAACATAATGGAAATAGAATTTAAGAAAAAAAGAAAACAGAAGAGAAAGAGACAGAGAAGGAGGAGGAGAGTGAGGAAGAGTGAGAGGATGAGGAAGAGAGGGAGGAGGAGGAAGAGAGGGAGGAGGAGGAGAGGAAGGAGGAGGAGGAGAGGGAGGAGGAGAAGAAGGAGAAGGAGGAGGAGAAGAAGGAGAAGGTGAAGAAGAAGAAGAAGAAGAAGAAGAAGAAGAAGAAGAAGAAGAAGAAGAAGAAGAAGAAGAAGAAGAAGAAGAAGAAGAAGAAGAAGAAGAAGAAGAGTAAGTTGGAAATGCAGTAATACAGCTTTGGGGTAAGATTAAGATACATTTTTTTTAATTGTCTACATAGAGTCAAAGTGATGGCTGAAGCTCCTAAATCAGATAAGATTGCCTTGGGAGAAAATATAACAAGAGGGAAAAAGGAGAAGTATTAAATATTACATAACACCCATTTTAAGGGACTTGAGTGGGAGAAAGAGCCAGCAAAAAGACAGAAAAAGTCAGTCATATTAAGAGTCAACAAAGTGTAGTATCCTGGAAGACAACAAAAGTCATGGGATTAAGGAGGAGGAATAGTACCCAATAATGTCAAGTATTACAGGAAAGGCAAGGAAAAAGATAATTTGAAAAGAGTCATTTAATAAGGCCTTTTGTGACTCTGATAATAGTGGTTTCAATGGAGTGGTAAAAGATCAAATTACAAGGCTTTGTGGTGTGAGTAGATAATAAAGAAGTGAAAGCAGCAAATATGAACTTTTCTTTGTTGAAATGTGATCGAGTAGTGGAGAGCTCTATAGGAGGAGAGCTTCATAGAATAGTAGAATTAAAACAGTATTTTTATGTGATTGGAGAGAGTCTAGTGTGATGTAAAATTGGAGATCAGAACTGAGATTAAAACTAAATAAATAGATTTGGGAATCCTCTTCATAGAGATGATATTTGAATGCATATTGAAATGATGAGACTTCTCAGAGAAGGGAGAGGGGAGGGAGTTCATCAAGAAATTATAAGATTCTCAGACTAGCATTCCCATGAATACTCAATGTTGCCACCTCTGGACACTTAGATCCCAGCATCTCATTTTAATACCATTCTGAAATATATTAATGACCAATCAAGGAAAGACTCCCTCTCTCAGGTAGAAATCATTATGACTCCCAGGAATACCAAAGGGGTTACCAAAGGGAGCCCAATAATACCTACTAATCTAGAAAACTGAAGCACATGGCACATAATAGCTAACAAATAGTTCCTGCATTGTATTGAGTTGAACTGAACAGAATTGAATTGTTGACTTTAGAGAACAGGGATACTTTTCAACTTCTACCACCCACATTATTCCAATCTTGTGGGGGGATGAGTTTCCTTCCACTCCATATGCCACCCACATGTCCACAAATAAACTTTCACAGCACCAAGCCCTTAGGAACCACACAGGCTCAGGTTTCACATTTTCTTTGCCTGAAAGGAATGTGATTTGGGTACGTCAAATTCTACTACAACAGGAATTGTTTTACATACACTTACTTCTGTTTCACAGTACAGTGTGGGCTCTTAATATGAAATAACAATGATGAGAATGATCTGCAGAGAATGTCTGCTACTATGAAACGCTATCAAGGTTTGATGTAAAATCGAGATAATTACCCAAGCCAAACACATTTGCCTGGATTTTACAGATGATTGAGGAAGATAGTTTTTTCTCTTTTTTATTCTTGAATTGCCAGAAAAAATTATATCATTTTCTCACTTCCCTCTGCATTGGTAGCTGAGGCTATAGTATCAGAAATCACAAGTTTTAGACAACAACTAAAGAATCTTTAACTTCAAAATTGGAAAAAGGGAATTTGTTTTCCTAAAATTTCAAGTTATTTTTTTCATGAATAACAAAAAATCTGAATTTGGATACTATGAGATTAATTCTAAAGGTGGCGTCTCTTTTATGCTCTGAATTTTAGTGATACTGATAATTGGAAATGCATTTCATTAAGAAGTAGCAGAAACAAGAACAGAATAGTACTTGATAGAATTGTTGTTAGTTTTCTGTTAATGTCATTCCCAGAAAGTCCCTTCCTTTGTGAGAAGATTTTTCATCATGTCATATTCCTGAGACAGTTAATGGCACACCATTAGTTTAATCCTAGAGTGAGGAGGGCACCATGATGGATGGCCTACTTGCAGTAGAATAAGCCAAACTTTCATTTCTTGGACTTTTATCCATTAGGAAAGGAATTTGTGCCTGTTTTGATCCAGACTCATTTAAGGCTTTTAGATCAGTTGTGCAGAAACCTATAAATTCATTAAAATGCATTAAATCCTTTCTCCCCTATATATAAACCTTGGGCTGAGATAGGAGAAAGGGGAACATAAGTCAAATTCATTCCAGTGAAGTCCAAGGCCACTCTTCTGTTCCCTTGCCAACTATTTCTTTGCCTCTGAAGAAATTCAGTGTGAGAGGGCCCTTGAGGTGCAGAGCCATGCTAGTACCCTACATTTCAGAAGAAGGGTTTACCCAAAGAAATAAAATGATAATAATACTTCATAATGTTTGGGGAACTTTGGTTAGGAACTTTAGTGGATTTCCCTCCCCTCCCCACCCCCACTCTCAACTCCTAAGTAACAATTCAGTTCTTAGAAGTTTTAAAGTTCTATTCTGTGCCAATTTACTGTAATTCATCTGAAGAAATAAATGGTTTCAAAGAGGCAAAGTAAAGCTAAAAAAATGTAAGTGACCTGTCCCTTGAAACTGTTTTGCTGAAATGAGTCGAATGTATGAAATAATGTGGAAACCTGGTCTGACTCCAGTTTCTGAACTGCATATTTTATGCCTTCAAATTCTCCTTAGAGGTTCAGGATCATTTCCTACTGTGGTGGGTCTTTGAGAACAATTTATAATCATGTTTTCCAGTTCCACTGATTGTTAGTTATCCTCCTCTATAACAATGGGAAACATAAATTTATTTGGTTTACAGTTTTCCCCCTTTTGTCTACCCTGCTTTCTTCTTAGATCAGACAGATGACCAAGAGATTTTTTTCTTTGTGAAAAATGATAGTTTAAGCTGGCATCTAGCAGGCATTGATTGGCTCTCAAGCAGACAACACAACTTTACTGTGATGACCAAGCCTAAACTCTTACCATTCTACCTTTCTCCATGGTGGTTCCTACATCTGGCTCAAATGGACCACTTGGAGCCTCAAGGTTCAGATAAAACAATGACCTTTTTTTTTAAAATGATGACCCTCAGGTCATCCAGAAATTTAAGTTCTTCAGAAAGTAAAATCATATATCAACAAAGGCAGAGGAGAGGAAGAGTGGGAAGGGGAGGGAATGAAAGGTGAGGGAAGGATAATTATATCTGGCCTAAATTAATCTCTTTAACTTCTACCTGTTACTAGGAGGGCTGTCATCTGGGGAAAAGCAGAATGAGCCAAATATTTTAATTTAAAAGACAAACATCAAAGAGGTTTTGAGAAAAAAAGTTGAAAATCTACCTAGAAAGTACACCGTGTAAAAAAAAAATCTGGTTATTTTAGTGGTTCAAATTCAAGCTCAAAGGAGTCTAGGCATAGAGTCCAGAACATAGGAGTCCCTAGTTATTTCACATTGTGCCTTGGTTAGACCCTATATGGAGCATAGTGTTCAGTTATGGGCCCCATATTTTAAGGACATTATTAGGCTGGAGAGGGTCCTGAACAGAGGGACCAATATGGTGAAGGAGTTTTCAACCATGTCATATAAAAGCTGTTTGAGGAAATTTGAGGGTTTTAGTCAGCAGAAAAGGAGATTTGGGGGGTTCGTGATAGTTGTGTTTTAGGATCATCATATGGAATAGAGATTAGATTTCTTTCTGCTTGGCCTCAGAAGGCAGAACTAACAGCAATTTGTTGTATATGGAGAAGCAGATCTCAGTTCAATGTAAAAGGGAAAAAATGAGAATTTCAAAATAATTACAGTATTTTAAAAGTAGAGTAATTTGTCCTGAAAGGTACCGAGTTCCTTCATTAGGTGTCACTGAATGGAGGCTGCATAACCAATTGTTGGTAGTGTCATAAAGAATACTTCTAGATTGGCATAGGTTTGACCATATGGCTTCCTACCATGTCTGACTCTCAGATTCTAAAAGGACTAAAAAAATAGACTTTGAATACTAAACAGGGGAGTTTATATTTTGTCATAAAGGAAATAGAGAAATATGGAAGTACCTTAAGTAAGGGCAACCAGATATGTATCCTTCAGTATATCACCATTCCAGTGTTTGTTTGTTTGGTTTGGTTTGGGGAAGAAAGAATACTCAAGTCAAAGGATTGCATTTCTAATTTTGGAACTTCAGTAATAAGAACATAGCTCTGTGTGTGTGTGTGTGTGTGTGTGTGTGTTTGTGTGTGTGTGTGGTTCGAGGGGAGACATTTTTGCAGGGAGAGTCTTCACAGCATCCCTGAAACCATGTCACATAAGCAAATGCCTACTGAGCCTGGTAATTATGCCCAGCCCACTTGTATCCTAATAAAAGGAAACAAACAACATCTACCTCATGTTAGATGGTAGAGGACTATAATGTTCAGGTGGCATGACAGTGATCTTCAACCTCTATGTTAATGAACCTCATGTACAAAAAAAAACAAAAAATGGCTTTGGGGATTTGATTCTTGGTCAGAGAACCCTCACCCTCCCCTAGACCATTTAAACACAATAGATAAATAAGCATTAAAGTTGGAAAAGAATATTGGTAGATTTAACTTTTTTCATCCCCCAACAGCTCAGTGAAAGCTGACCACTAGGTGAGCTGCACAGGCAGGTTCATCCTCCTCTGAAGTCAGTCAAAATGTGTCTTTTCCACCCCAGTTGAAATCACATTTCAGAAACAAGCTGAGAAAACCAAATGAGAGCGATTGATGTACCTATGTATTAAAAATAATTTGCAGAATCAATAAAGTGAACTATCTCTGTGTTCATTAATTCCAAGGGTATTTTAATCTGTATTCCTTTTCTGTGCCTCAAAAAAATGTCAATGAAAAGATAGGTTTCTTGGAGACTACTTCAAAGGTATCATTTCTGAAAACCCCTAACATACAAGAAAAATATTCAATTTTAGGCAATTTCACATGAATTATAGAATGTATACTAAAAATTTACCACTAAGTCACATGAGTGCTCTTAATCAACCTGTCAACAAACATTTATTATGAACCTATTGAATATATTCTCATGTTAATGTTCTCAATTAGACTATAAGACCCTGGAGAGTAAGTCATTATCAAATTGACAAGAATTTAAGTTCCTACTATCTGCCAGGAATCATGCTAAGTTCTGGGGAAACTAATAAATGCAAAATAGCTATCAATAAGAAAAATATATACAGAATTAATTGAAAGTAATTAACAGAATAATCAGGAATAGCTTCTTGTAGAAAGAGAGATTTTGTCTGAGATTTTAAGGAAGCCAGGTGGAGCCAGGAAGTAGAGGTCAGGAGAGAGAGAATTCTAGGAATGGGAGACAGTCATTGAAAATGCCTGACTTGGAGGATGGAGTGTCTTGTGGAAGGAACAGCAAGCTAACCTTGGGAGGAAATGATGCCCTCCATCTTTGAATATGCCATTACAAAAAGAGATACAGGGAGACAGAGACAAAGAGACAGAAGGAGAGATAAAGAGAGAGAAAAGGAAATTAGAGACAGGGACAAAAAGAGAGAGTGAGAGAGAGAAGGGGGAGAGCTGAATGCACTAAATACAATCCAATTAATTTTCTGAGGTTAGCAAATATTTAAAAGTTGAAAGAACATAAGTAACAAAGAAAAAAAATTATCCTTCCTGCTTCTAGGCAACTACATGTATTAATTAGCATAGTGCTTGAGATTTGGGGAATGATTATACCCATGGCTACTTCTGCCTAGATAGGTGATGTAAAATTGGAGATCAGAACTGAGATTAAAACTAAATAAATAGATTTGGGAATCCTCTTCATAGAGATGATATTTGAATGCATATTGAAATGATGAGACTTCTCAGAGAAGGGAGAGGGGAGGGAGTTCATCAAGATTTGGAACTCAAAACTTTTTTTTAAAATGTCAAAATTGTTTTAGCATGCAATTGGAAGAAAAAATAAAATATAATATTTTTTTAAAAAATGATGAAAGCTGATGAGATCAACAAGGAAGAGTATAAATGGGAGGAAAAAGAAGAAAGTCAAGGACAGAGATTTCAGGAACACATTGTTAGTGAGTACAACCTGGTGAAGGACCAAGAAAAGAGAATGATAAGGAGCAATTAGCTAGGAAAGGGAAATGTCATATAAATTTAGAGAAGAGAGAGTACACAGTACCAACAGCATCAAAAGTTGAAGAGAGATTAAAAAAGATGAGGACTGACAAAAGTCTGTTAGATTTGATGTTTAAGAAATCACTGGTGACTCTGGAGAGAGCAAGTGAAATAATAAAGGTGAAAGCCAGATTGTAAAGAGTTTAGGATGAGTTGACAGAAGAAGTGGGAACAGAGATTGTAGATGACTTTCATAAGGAGGTTAGGCTGAAGGGGAATGAGAGACATAAGACAAGAGGTAGCAGTGATGGGAGGATCAAGTGAGGCAGCTGAGTGGTATAATGGATAGAGCACTGGACTTGGAGTCAGGAAGACCCCTGCCTCACAGAGTCACTAACTCTCCGACCCTGGGCAAATCACTTACCCAGTTTTCTCATCAGCAAAATAGATAATAATAGCATCTTACTTACTGAATTATTAAGAGAATCAAATGAGATAACATATGCAAGGCATTCTCAGACCTTAAAGTGATTTGTAAATACTAGCTGTTATTATTAAAACCAGGAAACCTATGTGTATTTAGGGCAAAAATTGCTAACTATTGGAAACTGTCAAAACTACAATGAGCTGCCTTGCAACTAGTGGTCTCCCTCTCACTAATGTTTTTCAGGCAAAAGCTTCATGGCCATAGGATCATCAATTAAGAGCTGTAAGTAAACTTAGATTTCATTGAGTCTAATCTCTCATTTGCAGATAAAGAAATGGAAACACAAAGAAGCATATGACTTGACCAAGATCACAGAGGTAGCAAGTGGCATTGGAAGGATTCAAACCCAAGTATTCTGATTCCAAACCCAGTGCTCTTTCCACTGCCCTTTCCTACCTATTAAATTAGAGCTTTGCCACTTACTATCTTGGCAATGCTGGACAAGTCATTTAACCTCTCTGCCCTCCATCACCTCATTTGTAAAATGAGGGAATTGAACTAGATGATTAAGGTACCTTCTAGCCCAAAATCAATAATCCTATGAGTTTATATTTTGAAGAATTGAGTTAAATATGTCCTGGGCTCCCTTTCAATGCTGAGATTTTATAGATGCTGAGGTTCTATGATTTTGGCAGAAATCCATAACAAGAGTAATTAAGAAACAGTCTTCATTCTATATTCATGCCATAGAAGTAATTAGCAGCCTTCCCTTCTGCACAAGGAGATGGAAACATTTCTTAACTTGTTACCAATCACATTAACAGTGGGGCTGTCATTGGACCCTATGGGAAAGAGTCAATAGGGTACACATAATAGATAAAAGCAGCCGGGACCAACGAGTCATCATTAAAAAAAATAGCAGATGAGCTTCTGAGACTAATCAATACACAAATCTCATCTATTAATTGATGACTGCCTTGCTTAGATCACTAATCCTGCTAATACTCTTTGCTCAAGCCAACACATCACTCCTTGGCAGAAATCTTGATGCTAGAAAAGAAAATTCATCAACATAATCGTAGTTGACAGTGACATAGAATCACATTATCTCAAAGCTCTTGCAAATGCATTACCTCAACATTTTGAAGAAAGCATTAAAATACACATTTTTTAGCAAAGGAAACTGAAACCGAGAAAAAGCTTGTTATTTGTCCAAGTTGAATCTAAAATAAATGCCAGACCTAAGGTATAAACCAGGTATTAGTTTTCCAAGTCCAGAGTTTCTTGCACAACCCCAGTTCCCCAACTATACCCACATTACTAAGCTGCCATTGAAATCACCAGCAGCAACAGCGGGGATGGAGAGGGAAGTGGGAGCTGAAGGAGACGATGGAAGAAAAAGCAGAATCCCATTCATCCAAGAAAATGAGAACAAGAATTTTTAGACTTCATTTCCATTGCATTCTTTCCTCAGATTTTGGCAGGGTCTAAAAAATATAAAATGGCCAAATGGTACCATGAATTCTGTTATTTTCAACACCTTCATGATTCTCATAAATCATCAACCACATGAACAATTAATCTGTAGCAATGAATGTTAATGATAAAAGCAACTGAATATTATCATATTGGCTATACCATTGGCTAAATCAAAGCTGGCAGTCATGGATTGATGCATAGTTGAAATAGGTAATTCAGGATTTTGTCCTCATTAAATCAAGCAGAAAAAAACACTTTGGTCCCGGTTGGTGAATTATCAGTGAATTTGATATAGCCTTTTAAAAGATATTCCAGCCATAGGGATCTTGGCTTAAAGTTGAATGGTAAGCATTATAAATCATACTATTAAAGGGCTTTTATGAGAAAAGAAAAAAGAAGGAAGAATGTTTTATCATGTTTGGATATATTTGAGAGGAGATAATCTGGTCTAAAATTGTGAATTCACTGAACTGGGAATTTCTAACATTAGGATTCTCTCAACCTATGCAGGTCAAGGACTAAGAGAATCACATGAAGCCCTGGCACAGAAAGCTTTTATATATGAGAAGTAGGACTTGAAGCCAGGTCTGCCTGAATCCAAGGCTAGCCCACTATCAACTATCGCATATTGCCTCTCTACCATCATGTTTAAAAATAAAATTATGTGTGATAGGATAATAAATTTTATATGGATAAGGATTAGAAATGAACCCATGGAAGGGCAGAGTGAAGATGCTGGCTGGAAAGCAGGGACTTGCTTAAACTCCCCCCAAGGTCCCTCCAAACACCTATAAAAATGGCTCTGAACAAATTCTAGAGCTGCAGAACCCATGAAATACCAAAGGTAAGCAGGCCTCCAGCCCAGGACAACCTGGATAGTTGCTGGGAAGGGTCTATTGCACAGACCTGGGACCGGAGCAGAGCACAGCCCAGCATGGGCTGCACCAAGACCAACCACACTAGGAGTCAGGCGGAACAGGCATAGAGCCCTGAATCAGTGAGCTGTGGCAGTTACCAGACTTCTCAACTCACAAATGCCAAAGACAACAGAGAAAGTTAGTTGGAAAAGCTGCTGGGACAGAGTGAAAGGTGTTCCCATAGGCCACTGCCCAGGGACAGCAGAGGTAGTGCAGCTCTGAGGCTGCTTCCAGAGCTATAGCTGCAGTTACTTCCAGCCCGAGGCCCACCTGATCAGAGGAATTAAGCAGTGGATTAGTGTGGGAGTGCAAACCCTGCTTGGCCATACCTGGATCTGGACAGCAATCCTGATTGGTGGTTCTTGGGGGAGAAGGAGTGCTGGTGCGGCAGAGCTTAATGTGTGGAAGTAGCTCTGAAAATAGCAGCGCAGCCCCTCAAGCTTGGGACAAAGTACTGTCTACTCTACAAGCAGTCTTACTCCAACAAAAAGCTCAAGGGTCAAGTAGTTGGCTGGGAACATGAACAGGCAGCCAAAACGGACTCAGATTCAGACTCAGACTTTGGAGCTTTGGTGACAAAGAAGACCAAAACATACAGACAGAAGAAGTCAACAAACTCAAAGAGACTACGTCAAAAGCCTCCAAGAAAAACATGAACTGGTCTTAGGCCATGGAAGAGCTCAAAAAGGATTTGGAAAAGCAAGTAAGAGAAGTAGGAGAAAAATTGGGAAGAGAAATGAGAAGGATGCGAGAAAACCATGAAAAACAAGTCAATGACTTGCTAAAGGAGACCCAAAAAATACTGAAGAAAATAACACCTTAAAAGATAGACTAACTTAAATGGCAAAAGAGCACCAAAAAGCAAATGAGGATAAGAAGGCCTTGAAAGGCAGAATTAGCCAACTAGAAAAGGAGGTCCAAAAGACCACTGAAGAAAATACTACCTTAATAATTAGATTGGAGCAAGTGGAAGCTAGTGATATTATGAGAAATCAAGATATTATAAAACAAAACAAAAGGAATGAAAAAATGGAATACAATGGGAAATATCTCATTGGAAAAGCCACTAACCTGAAGAATAGATCCAGGAGAGATAATTTCAAAATTATTGGACTACCTGAAAGCCATGATCAAAAAAAGAGCTTAGATATCATCTTTCAAGAAATTATCAAAGAGAACTGCCCTGATATTCTAGAGCCAGAGGGTAAAACAGAAATTGAAAGAATCCACTGATCACCTCCTGAAAAAGATCCCAAAAAGAAAACTCCTAGGAATATTGTCACCAAATTCCAGAGCTCCCAGATCAAGTAGAAAATACTGCAAGTAGCCAGAAAGAAACAATTTGAGTATTGTGGAAACATAATCAGAATAACCTAAGATCTAGCAGCTTCTACATTAAGAGATCGAAGGGCTTGGAATACGATATTCCGGAGGTCAATGGAGCTAGGATTAAAACCAAGAATCACCTACCAAGCAAAACTGAGTATCATGCTCCAAGGCAAAATATGGATTTTCAATAAAATAGAGGACTTTCAAGCTTTCTCAGTGAAAAGACCAGAGCTGGATAGAGAATTTGACTTTCAAACACAAGAATCAAGGGAAGTATGAAAAGGTAAACAAGAAAGAGAAATCATAAGGGACTTACTAAAGTTGAACTGTTTTGTTTACATTCCTACTTGAAAAGATGATGTGTGTAATTCATGAGACTTCAGTATTAGAGTAGCTAAAGGGAATGTGTGTGTGTATATATATATATATACACATATATACATATACATATACATATACATATATACATATAGACAGAGGGCACAGGGTGAGTTGAATATGAAGGGATGATATCTAAAAAAGTAAAATCAAATTAAGGGATGAGAGAGGAATATATTGAGAGAGGGAGAAAGGGAGAGATAGAATGGGGTAAATTATCTCACATAAAAGTGGCAAGAAAAAGAAGTTCTGTTGGGCGGGTAGAGGGGGCAGGTGAGGGGGAGTGAGTGAATCTTGCTCTCATCGGATTTGACCTGAGGAGGGAATAACATACACAGTCAATTGGATACCTTACCCCATGGGAAAAAAGGAGGAAGGGGATGAAAAAGGGGGGATGACAGACGGGAGGGCAGATAGGGGGAGGATGTAATCAAAAGCAAACACTTTTGAAAAGGGACAGGGTCAAGGGAGAAAACTGAATAAAGGGGGACTGGATAGGAGAGAGCAAAATATGGTTAGTCTTTCACACCATGAGTATTATGGAACAGTTTTGCATAATGACACATGTGTGAACTATGTTGAATTGCCTGCCTTCTTAGGGAGGGTGGGTGGGGAGGGAAGAGGGGAGAGAATTTGGAACTCAAAGTTTTAAAAGCAGATGTTCAACAAAAAAAAGTTGTTTTTGCATGCAACTGGGAAATAAGATATACAGGCAAGGGGTCATAGAAACCTATCTTGCCCTACAAGAAAGAAAGGGAAAAGGGGATGGCAGTGGGGAGTGGGGTGACAGAAGGGAGGGCTGACTGGGGAATAGGGCAACCAGAATATATGCCATCTTGGAATGGGGGGAAGGGTAGAAATGGGGAGAAAGTTTGTAATGCAAAATCTTGTGGAAATCCATGCTGAAAACTAAAAATATTAAATAAATAATAGTAAAAATAAATAAATGAAAAAAAATGAACCCATGATTCTGTTAATTTAGGGAACTCCTGGGTGAATTAACTCCCTCTTACCATTGAAAGTCAGCATTGTGTCTGCAGTTTCTCATCTTAAATGTTTGCCTGGAACACTGAGGGATTAATTGATTTTCCCAGGGTCACACAACCAATATGTATCAGAGGAAGTACTTAATTCCAGGTCTTCCTGGCCTTGGGGTTAGTTTGAAGTTGTCTATCACCTCCACTTTTGTGCCCCTATGATTCCTGAATTGGAATCAAATGAAAGCAAACTTTCTGAAAGCTACTCTGAGCAGAATCTAGTATTTAGATCCATGTTTCTTTTAAGTGACTCTACACTTTGCCTCCACTGCCAAAACCGTGAGGAATATTTTATTGGTGAACTACTTTTTTAGCTGAAAAAGGATCCAGATGTTTCAAGTGCTTCTCTATCACCTATGAAAAACTTCAGACCCCTTTGGCACCTTGATGTTGTTTAGATCTGATACCACATTTGTTTGACTCTCTACTCTACCCCAAAAATCTCTAATTTTTTTTTTTCAGATCTGATACTTAACTCTGACAGCCACATATATATACCTCTGGTCAATAACCAGCTCCATAATGCATATGCAAGGTAGATACCATACATTTTTTATAATGTTCTGCAGCATCATATGGTTATAAATACATACTGCTTGAGGGGCAAAAATGGGGACAAATTTCTATATCTTAAAAAAATGAGAAAATAATTCATGCTTAGAATCCCTGCTAACTGGGAGGATGAGGCTGGTAGATCAAGTGAGCATGGGATTTCCGAAATGCAGTGGGTTAAGTTGACTGGGGTTCATACTAAGTCTAGCAACAAGAGAGTGATCCTGTAACAATATGGGACTGCCATGCTTCCTAAGCAGGGAAAAATCAGGGCAAGTCAGAAACAGAGCAGTCAAACTTCCTGGTCCAATCAGCAGTGGGATCAGACTTATGCTGTCCTTCTAGCCTGGGTAAGATAGGGCTATCCAGTCCTAGATACAGGTAGAAAGAGAGACAGAGACACAAAGAGAAATTCAGTATATCATTCTAGTCTCTCTACTTGAAACTGGATCTATATTTGCAACTGAGGTCCTCATTTTCACTGAATACAGTTTCCTAAAATGAATATTTGCCATTAAGTTAAAAACTAATGCTGTAATGCTGTTACTACTCTGCTCCTACTACAGTACTGTCAGTGACTATTAGTACTTTTGGTTCATGGGCAAAATCATTTCATTCAGAAGGAAGGAAGAAAGGCACAAAGGAAGGAAGGAAGGAAAGAAGGAAGGAAGGAGGGAGGGAGGGAAGGAGGGAAGGTAGGAAGAAAGGAAAGAAGGAAGGAAGGCAGGAAGGCAGGAAGGAAGAAGGCAGGAAGGCAGGAAGGCAGGAAGGAAGGAAGGAAGGAAGGAAGGAAAGCAGAAAGGAAAGAAGGAAGGAAGGAAGGAAGGAAGGCAGGAAGGAAGGAAGGAAGGCAGAAGGGAGGGAGGAAGGAAAGAAGGAAGGAAGGAAGGCAGGAAGGAAGGAAGGAAGGCAGGAAGGAAGGAAGGAAGGCAGAAGGGAGGGAGGAAGGAAAGAAGGAAGGAAGGAAGGCAGGAAGGAAGGAAGGAAGGAAGGAAGGCAGGAAGGAAGGAAGGAAGGAAGGCAGGAAGGAAGGCAGGAAGGAAAGAAGGAAGGAAGGCAGGAAGGCAGGAAGGCAGGAAGGAAGGAAGGAAGGAAGGAAGGCAGGAAGGAAGGAAGGCAGGAAGGCAGAAGGGAGGGAGGAAGGAAAGAAGGAAGGAAGGAAGGCAGGAAGGAAGGCAGGAACGAAGGAAGGCAGGAACGAAGGAAGGCAGGCAGGAAGGCAGGAAGGAAGGAAGGAAGGAAGTAGGAAGGAAGGAAGGAGGGATGGAGGGAGGGAGGGAAGGAAGGAAGGAGGAAGACAGTGGAGGAAAGGTGGGAGGAAGAAAGGAAGGGAGGAAGGAAGAAAAAAAGAGAAGAAAGAGGGAAAGAAGAAAGAAAGAAAGAAATAGGAAGAGAGAAAGGAAAGAGAGAGAGAGAGAGAGAAAGAGAGAGAGAGAGAGAGAGAGAGAGAGAGAAAGGAAGGGAGGGAGGGAGGAAGATCATTATTCATCATTTATTATATGCTAAGGCATGAAAAAATAAAACACAGAAAAGTGAGAAAAAGCCCTGGTCCTTAAGAAGCTTATCTTATAGTAGAGAGAACACACACCTATAGATGGGTTTGCCTGTAGAACAGATGGCGTGGTCTGTTCCTGGAAAGCCTTCTATCAGGCTGTATGGCCACGCCCAGCAGTCAAGAGGGTAAATTATGTGGTTAGGTAACAGGGCTTGGTTTCCAGAGGGTATGGCAGCAGATAGGATGCCGAAGTCCAATGGTTCAAAAGAGCACAGTTGCAAATTGGGTAGCAAGGTAGGACTAAGTTTTTATTGCGTGTGCATTTTCAATACTAACCCAATGCCCAACATATGGTAGGCACTTAATAAATGTTTTTTTTTAAAAGAAAACATTGTGATATGGAAATAAGAATAAATAAACTATGTAGACTTACCTTATCAGATTTGCATTTTTTGGCTGTCTTGACTATTCTTTTGCTTAACTTGTTAAATCAATTTAATGCAGCCAAAATATTCCATACATAGGAAAACAGGCTCGTGAAAACCTGAATTTTAATAAGAAGTTATGGTAATTATCCAATATTGGTCCTGGAAGGGAGCTTAGTGATCACCCTACTCAGGTTCCTCATTTTATTGATAAGGAAACTGAAGTAGAGGGAGGTGAAGCAACCAGTCACCCATTATTTATTAAGTACCTACAATGTTGCACCCTCCAAGTCTAGCACTGAGAATGTAAAAACAAATGTGAAATATTCTGTCCCTACTTTCAAGAAGTTTTTACTCTTCTATGGGGGATGTGATGTATTCATAGATAAGCAAATAAAAGATACACAGACAAAATCCATAAAGAATGATTTAAGGGTGATTGGGTTTTAACAACTAGGTGAATCAGGAATGACATCTTGAAAGTAAGGGGACTGATGCTAATTTTTAAAGTGAGCTCAAGATATGGAGATTAAGAAAGAGATTTCAGAACATGGGGGACATTGCCTATACGGTTACAGAAGTGGGCAGTGGAACGTGGTACACAGGGAATAAAAACCAAGTCGGATAGTTTGGCTGGAAGATAGGGTGTGTGACAGGGAATAATAATATGTACAGCTTGGGAAGATAATTGGATTGTGAAGGGATTAAAATGACAAAAAGGAGTTTAGATTTTATCCTAGAAGCAATTATGAACCACTGAGGCTTGTTGAGTGGGGGAGTGACATAGTTAGACCAATGCTTTGGGAATATCAAATCAGCAATTGTGTAGATGATAGTTTGAAAAGGAGAGACTGGATGGATACAGGGAGATCATTTAGGAAGCTATTTCGATATTCCAGGAGAGAGAAAATGAGGACTTGAAATGGGATGGTAGATAAGTAAGAAGAGAGTAAAACGATGAATGTAACAAACGTTGTGGAAGGAGAATTGAGAGCGCATAGCATGTGATGTGATATGGTAGGAAGAAGGAGGTGTAATGATGGACAATAAACAATCATTGATGACTTGTAGGTCATGGCTAGAAGAACGTAGCGTATTTAACATAAATAGGCAAATTAGGAGGAAGAGTGGCACTAGTGGGAAAAACACTAAGTCTAGTTTGGGGCATGTTGAGTCTGAGATGGCCATAGCATATACAGCTGGTGATGTGCAGCAGGTATCTGGAGTTATGGATTAAAGCTCAGGAGAGAGATGAAGGCTAGATACATAGCCCATGAAAACGGCACTGAGATTAGAGATCTGGGAAAAAGTTCTTGGAGAAGGTAGTGCCGTAGCAGAGATTTGAGAGATTCAGGGAAGCCATGAAGTAGAGATGAGGAGGGGGGAGTGTTATAGACAGTGAAAATGCCCAAAATCAAGATATGGAATGTCTTGTACAAGAAACAGGAAGGATACCAGTGTAGGTCAAGCACAGATGGAAAGCAGTAAGAAGAGAGTATAGAAAGAAGATAAGCCAGCCCACAGGGCACAATAAAAGGGGAGGGTAGAGTGAGATAAGGAAAATTAGGACTAAGATGGGTGAGTATGAGGGAGTAGAGAGTAGTGTCAGGACCCCAGGTCACTGAATCACAAAGATTCTGAGCCTGGAGACACAGGAAAAGAGACAGTCATATCTGTCACAGTAACAGTGACAGAGATGATTTGATTATCCTTACCTAAGCAAGAGGTAGAAATGGAGAGGGAGCCTCTGGGAAACTGATAAAAAAAGATGG